>NC_139667.1:12182195-12212195 GCF_951799395.1 Argentina silus
AGTTACTAGACTGGTCGCATTGTTGTTACTGTAGGATGGTGAGATGGTTATATTTGTATGTATTTGTCTCTCATATCACTTTTATATAAACTGCAGAACAGATTTAGTATTATCTTTATCACAGATTGTGTTCTATTTCTGTTTCATTTGGTTGTATTTTCTTGCTATTTATTCTGACGTTAGTTGTTGTCTATTCGGTAGCTATATTGTAGTAGTCATTTCAGGATATTTCAAGGGGACCATGCAAACACATTATGTTTGAATTCAATTCGATGGACAATGGCCAAATAAGTTCCACTCCAGTAACCATGGTTTTGTGCCATAGTCCATTCAAAGGCAGCCAACAACTTGGCAGCCAGTGTGTTGAAATGAGAAGAATGGTCACTTGTAGTCGTAGTATTCAGTAAGCGAGACAGTACACAAGGGTAGCCTGAAAACCTCAACTGCTTCTGGGATCAGATCCATCAGATGATGGCTGTTTTTGGGCGGTGTAAACTAACTCATCAAAGAGAGTATAACTGTATTGAAATGTAATATAAATCATACAAGTACTGTATAGGTAGCTGCTATGAATCAGTCACAATGACCAATGTATCTAAGTCGTAAATCATGACTGCTATTTCCACAGCAAATGGATATTATGATAGTTTGTTACCATACGGCACATCTGAATGAAACAGGGAATTCAAAGACATAAAATGTCCCTTTATATATATAGGGCATGGGCCAATGGCGTAATGAGGGATAGAGACGGTACAGTCTCAGCAGGCTACTGTGTCTTGTCCTTATGTTGCCATGTCATGCCAGAGGCTGCATTAGAACACGGTTGGTCCAGACCATCGAATGATGTTCCTACGTAATGACACCATGACTTAAATCAGATTACACTCTGAGTCCCGCTAATGACATCATCCAACCCCCCCCCCCTTCTCCTTCTCCTCCTCCTCCTCCTCCTCACTCTCTTCGGTCCCCCAGAGGTAACTACAGGACGTCTCCCTTTCATGACTGCAACAGCCTCAGTGGACACTACTACTGTCTGTGTGTAACGCTGCCTAAGAACCCAGCTGTCACCTGTGACTAAAGGAAACAAAGCTATCATTGTTCTCCCGCAGATTGACACATTTTGGCCCGCTTTCAGAAACATGGGAAAACCCTCTAAAACGTACAAATCAGAATGTACAAATTGCAACATTGTATAAATTCATCAACTATGCACTCAATGTGTGCACTCACTGCAATGTAAGTCGCTTTGGATAAAAGCGTCAGCTAAATGGCATCTATTAACTAAGATAAAAGAAGATAGAACAGATCTTTAGTCAAGTAATTTATTTCTCCCTTTTTCACAGCTGATGATACAAATTATGAAGCAGTATGAAACCATTTAGATCACTCAAAAAATACGTCACTTCTGTATTTCATATAAAAGATCTTACAAAAAAAATCAATTTTTCCAAACATTTATCATGTTAAAAAGATGGATTAAGTGCAATTCTATGCATACAAATAAACAGAAAACATGAAAATAGAATGCCTGTCGTTCGCATTGATGGGATGATTCACTTGGTCATTGTCTCTGGGAACGTTATGCCTTCTCATACGTGCGAACAGCCTCGATTCCATCAAAAGTCAAGGTCTGTCAACAAAAAATGGTTGGAGATCAACAATACTGTTTATTCACTTTAACATCCGACCGCATTACTCAGTTTCAGATAGTTTATTATTAGTATTTTGATAACGACTCCACAAATATACACACAAGGGGTAAAAGATAGCATCATTAGGATATTGTATACTTGAATAGTCACACATGCAAAGCAAATGTCTGTGCAAACAGACAATAAAAGCGTATTCTATCTTATATTCTCATATCTTATAACGTTATAGTTCTATACACTTGTGAGAAAAACACCAAGTGTAAAATCTCAACATTGTTTGTTTGTCTCACCATGACCAGCTTCCCATCCTTGATCTCTCTGATGAACTTAGTCTCCTTGCCGTCCCACTTCTGCACGTGCACCATCTTGTCTCCATCCATGGTTAAGGTGGACTGCAATCACACATCAAATCAGTTCTCCTACTGTAACAGCAGTTACTCCATTTCTCTCCCAATATGCAGACTCATGCTAACCCTAACCCTATGTCTCAAATAAGAGAAACACAGCATGCATAAATGAGACTGGCTTTTGTTTATGTAACCATAAAGATCTAAATCATTAATCTGCATGTCCCTTGATGAAGATAACCTTATCTGTGAATGACTTTGGAATCAACAACATATTCATTCAACTAAATAGTAAGAAACACTTTTCACAACTACTAGATTAAGTGCATATGCTGTTAGTCGCATACTTTGACATTTCGGTCATCAGCCGTGGTCTCGTCGAACTCCTCTCCCAGTTTGAAGGAAATCTCTGTGTTCTTGAAAGTGCTCTGAGTTTTCACCACCACCTTGTCTCCTTCTTGACTGATGATAATAGTTGGTTTGGTGACATTTCCCACTTGCCTTGTGGCAAAGCCGACACCTGTTCAGAATAGAAATAATTTCACCAATATTAAATGAAGAAAGGAAATATTCACCTTGCAAATATTTCTTTGAAAGATGCATATGACAATTTATTGAACACATTCATAAATCAAATCGCAGTTTCTGTGAGAACAATGTGAATGTACAACAATAATACGATTTTTTTTACAATCAACCATGACTACAATGAATTACTCACCAAGTGCCTTCATATATTCATCGAAGTTCTGACTGTCAATCAGTTTCCATGTGGCACAGAATGCATCAACCATTTTGACAGTGTTTTGTTATCTGACGCAAGACAGCTGATAGAGTGATGTGGTGTTGACAGATCGACTACTCCTCGTCTGTGTATAAATTCACTCACCAAATTAATACTGTAAGGGGGGGTGGGGATTATCTCAAATCTGAGGTTGTACACTCTGATTGGGTGCTTTGTCACACTTTCTGAGCTCTGATTGGTCTTTGGAGATGGCGAGAACATGGCATTGTCCGCCGCTAATTTATGGAATTTAATCTGAAAAGGGTTTAAAGTTTGTAGCGAGTCCCATAAATAAATAAACCTCTCACGCAATCAGTAACCATTGACATTATCGAAATGCCATAAACTGATAGCAGATCCTCAATTGTTCATCCGGTTATATGAATATTGTTAGGTTAGGTTAAATATTGAAGATTAAGATGAAATTGATGATGACATTGTACATATGTTGCACCTAATCACAATGTTGTTTAGGTAATTTATTTGGGAGAGGTAAGGAATCATGGTAGTGTGTCCTAATCACTGATCTGTATACCCTATATATACTGTAGATCATACTGTATATATTTGGTTCGAGGTCAACAAACAGTTTATGAGTCCGTGCAATAAAAAAACAACACCTGCACTTCTATTGTTTGAACACAAGAGGACAGCATAGTTTACTTTAACATCAAGCTACATCCAGTACGATGTCTCGTTGTGATTTTTTTTAAAGGTCTCTGCCCCTTGAGATGGAAAATGTGTGATAGCATTGCAGCACTCATAGCTGTCTGTCTCTATCATTCTTTCTATCATCTCTCCATCTTTCCTTCCTTTTTCTCTGTTTGTTGTCATTTGACACATATTGTCAGTATAAAACAAGTTAACACATACAAAATACCATCAAAACATATATCACTGGAAAGCTTGGAATAACACCTATCCACTAGCAATATGTTTGAGATGCTCAGGTTAATTGACCTTTGATCTTTGACCTGTAAATGAAATTAAATCAAACAATTATGAAGTTAAAGTAGAGATTGTCAGCTTTTTGTGTACATATTGGTTTCAAATGACAACACTTTTTATACATAGTCCACCTCTTTCAGGGCACCAAAAGTAATGGGACAGATTCATTATGTCCAAATTAAGCACTCATGTACCCTTGGATTAAACAGAATCTATGTCATTAAAGGAAATAGGCATTTATCCTTCAAGAGATGCTACAGGATTTTTTGTCATTAATTCTTTCATAAAAGTGTTGACTATATGATTCATGATATCATTTTAATACATTTCTCTCATTTCCAGTCTCTTTTTAAGGTCAACAAACTTTTGCAGGCTTTCGCTTATTGGAAGTGGGGAGGTGTGCCCCTCTCCAATTTGGTTAAACGGAGACCCGTTTTTGGCTCTCGTGGCTGAAAATATACAAAATATGCTGTAGCATCTCTTTAAAGCACATACTGTACAGTTCACTGATAGATAAGAGCTACTACCTGGAGAATCATTTGGATTATTTATATCATCACTATCTAATCTTTCTTCCTCTTATACCAGGTTCTGAACAAGTACCCGGACGGTGACACCTGGCTGGGGAACAGGCGTCATGGAACATGCTCAGTAAAGGGGAAGTGGCCTTTGTCGTACCATGGGACCAGTACCGCAGGCGCCAAAGCTGTAATGCAAGGCCATCACCGTTCTAAAATAGACCGTCAGTGTAGCACTAGAGGAATGAATGTATCTGCATTTTATTTAAAAGCAGTGTCTTATATTTCATTCATTCATTCATTCATTCATTCATTCATCAATTCATCAGGCAGGTCCAAGGGCATGGTTCGGCAGGGGGAGTCTACTCCACCCCAGACATGGATGTTGCCCAGTATTACATAACCTATGTTAGTCTCATTCTGATTTACATTGCATTTGCATAGTAATGAATACACTTGAGTAATAACAAAAGAAGCAAATTATGTATCAAAATGTTGATACAAAGTTGTTACTTAAGTAATTACAGGTTACTAGATACAGTAGATATAATAGCTACTCAGCATAGGGTGAGACAATTACAGTAAAAGAATTTACTATTCTGTAAATGCAGCTTATGGAATCTTTGTTGTATAATCAGATAATTAAAAGATACCTTCAGTGATTTAAGACATTCTGCCTGTCTATACAAATCAAAATACTGCGATCTCAAATTAAATGTATACAAAATGACTCATCAAAATCAAATCATTTCAATACACTTTACACTCTTTACAGAATGAGGCACAAACAAACAGAATAAAAAATAATAATAATAATTTAAAAAAAAGAAGTAATAAGAAGTGTACAAGCCAAAAGTAGCAATAGCAACGACAACGACCACAAAGTTGGAACAAGAACAGCAGGGAGTGTTTGAATAAACAGGGAACTCCCTTCCTCCCTTCCCTCTCCCCTCCCTTCTCCCTCTCACAAAGAACTGACATTGGTCAAGCTGCTGCTGCCAGGCTGGCAGTCATCATTGATCTTAACTGACTGGCCTGGTTAAACAAAGGTTAAATCACCCTCGGAGAAAGACTTTCACTTTCCATTTACTGTAATCTGGAGGGGAGAACCAGCACTTGACAGGTTAAGGGCAGGGTGCAGGGTGTAGGATTCTGAGCAAAAACGACCAACTTGTTTTTCCATTAAAGTAGCCATATCTATTGCTTATCTAGCAATCTTTGTTTAGTGGTTATGTGCATCGCCTTGCTCAAGGCAATATTTAACTAACCCATTTGCTACGTTTATCTCTGTAAGCAAACAATAAACATAATTCTGATAACATCACCTCTTGTCAGGGCTAGCATGACCACCATAACTGCATGTTCTTTATGACACCTCTCTGGGCAGAATCCCGTAGGGTCTGATGGCCCATTCTACAATCTTTCTCTCCTCTTCATCAGACGTGCCTGCTGGTACAGAAATTAATCAGTAATCTTCTGACTGCCTGTGTTTCTTCCTGAATGCAGGGTTGACCCGGTTCTGAAGGATTAGTTTGTAGGTCTTCCCATTCTTGGCTGACACAAACTTCTCAGCATAGCCGCTGGCCTCTCTTGCAATTTTGTCTATTTGCCATACAGTACCAGTCAAATGTTTGGACACACCTTGCCAAGAGTGTGCAAAGCTGTCATATATATTATATACACTCACTGGGCACTTTTGAGTGTGTGACTCATACATTTTAAGGTCACTGCAAAACCTTAATGAGACTGACAGCCAATGAGAAAGCACCCTCGATGTTGAGTGTAAATGTTATCAGGAATAGGCCTGTTGTACCCCAAACATATTACTACAGTGGCCTACATAAGCGGTGACCTTTGACCCTCTTGGTTTTGTTCTTATAACAAGAATAGTGAGTGTCTCCATGCTGCAGCAAATTATTTTGAAGGAAACATTATGTACTTAGAACAAAATGTGCTTTAAACTTGTGTGACAGTAGAAAGGGACCTCAACCTTACCTTTAGCAGGTACTGCGGTTCAGTGCTGGTTTCAGTTACACAGATAAACAGGAAGTGGGCTCTGATAAGAATGTGAGATGCAAACTTTGCAGACTGTTTGATACAAAGTGTAACAAGACTCATGACCCGTGTTTGAATCGTGCACTGATCACGCACTCCCTAATTGGTTGATCTTAAATATGACATGTCTGATTGGTTAATATACATTGTATCATGCGCCAAGGAAAGGTATATAGATACATTTATTCTTTTTTGTTTTCCATAGTTTTCAATAGGCATTCAAATAAAAGGCTAATAATTGATCAACATCCAACTATCAGTGTGACGAGTAACACATCACAGGGATACATGAAGATTTATTTTATTTCTCAGTTGAAAAGGTGTCCCCCAAATGTCGAAATATCATCATGAACACAATCACATCTGCACCTCATTGGTAATGTTGAAGTTTTAAGACGATACCAATGTATAGACACAACCTACTCGGCCTAAGGCGAATGAGGACACATGCAGGGGAGGAAGCACCTGCACCACACTCCTGCCTGCACAACCATGAAGACAAGAGGACATACGCATGTCTGCATACTACAGTATGTTCAACACCATTTAAATCCAGTGAACTTTGGACATAAGTTTGAATAAATGCATAAAAGGAGTTTGTATTTGGATGTTTCTGTTCATAGTGAGGTACAGTAGAACTAGATTAGACAACACACTTCAGTATAACAGGGAGATGCAGTGCCAAGATGCAGTGCCTAGTAAGATTCGTCTATGAGCAGAGGTCAGAGGTCAGAGGTTGGTCTCGGAATGTGAATCTCTCTTTAGCAGCCATTACATACATGGGACACAACCTTCTATCTGGGGCGGAAATGTTTGAATCAGAATACTGAATTAGAAAACACTTGAGCAGTCAGGAATGCTCATTGCACAGCAACATCATGATAGTGGTCACTGCCTTTTTAGGGGTGTCAATAGAGGCAATGTGTTTGCGACAGTCTTGGGTTGAACTTGTTTTAGGGCTCATGAGATGATACTAAACAATGCTGCCCTACCTATCATAACCAGGGCCCAGAGAAATTCTTGACAACCTGACCTGACCACATTATTAATCATTACATTACCCACATCCTTGTTATTTGTTCGGTAGGGCAGCATTGTTCCCTATCGTACTGTATAAGTAGGGCCTGGATAAATTCTTGATCACCTAGTCCACACAGAGTCAAATGCTGCAACTTTTATCCCAGTGTTTGCATGAAGTTGTACATACTGTTAGGAGCACCCTAACAGAGCACTGTCAAGAGCACTCACTTGTCAAGAGCACTCACTTCAGCCACACCCACAGGGCTGGGGTCAGATGAAGGTTCATCACACCTGGCACGTGCAGGGAGACTGGGTTCATTGTGTCATAGGTCTCTTACCACGTCCTCCACCACCTCTGATTGGTTGCTTCCTGCCTAAGAAACCAATCAGCAGGGCCCATCTGACCCTATAAAGCCTGCTCACAGTGCATAGTTTGCACAGTTCCAGCAACACCCCAGAACTTTCAACTTTCAACATTACCCACTTTGGACATTACCACTGCTTTGGTGTTGAGTGTGTTAGTGACAATGTAAGTGGACATTCTGTGGGTTTGGGTGCATCTGTAGCGTATGTACTATTGTTGTTTGACTTGAAGTCAAGTCAAAGTTTATTGGTCATCTGCACAGGACACAGGTTGTAAACTGTACAATGAAATGCTTTCTTTTCAAGCTTCCTCTCAACAGTGCACAAATCAAAGAAGTACGAATAAAAATACAATAATAACCCAATAAGGCACACGTGTAAATAAGAGTATAAGATAGCAATATTTGAAGTAGCCTTCACTGTTCTTGCTATTGTTTACTATTTTTTTCATTTCTCATTTCTAGTTGGAGAATTTGACTGAAGCCCAACGTGGTTCTTTCCTGAACACTTCCAGAGGATGGCGTCCGACTTGACCCCACCAACCATATTTCTGCAGGAACCTGGCAAGCCACAGATGCCTTGGAATGACTGGATAGACTATTTTGAACGGTACAGTACACAGGGCAGACAAAGCAGCTTGCCAGACAAAGAGAAGATTGCCATGTTACGTATTTACCTTGGCAAGATGGGACTGCGCATCCTCGGTGACCTGAAACCGGCCGAAACATATGCAGATATGACTAAAGCCCTCACAGATTACTACAGCTCTGCGGAGACAAAGAAAAGAGAGGAGAGCAGAACTTTTATACAAAAAGTACAGAACGTTGGTCTGGCAGGTGTAGTAGTAGGGGGGCTAACTATAGCAGCTGGTCCGTTTGCTTTGGTAGGTTTATCAGCAATGGTGTTAGGAGGTGGAGCCATGGTCTATGGTGAGGTGAACAAGGATGCAGAAGAGCAAGTAAAGAGCGAAATGCATCAGGAAAAGGTTAAGAGAGACCTGACGAAGACATGAGATATGGGGGAGAAAGGAACATGTTAATACTGTTTGTTGTGTACTGTTTATTGCTACTGTATTCAATGAACACATTTATCTCATATTTACTATGAAAGATCAAAGAAAGGAATTTGCTAAAGGTAGACTAGAATTATTTGCAAATGTGTAGATATATTCAGTGTTGGTCAGTGGGTTAAAGTGATGTTTAGTAAACCCATGGTTACCCCAAGGTGATAATGATGACTTCTTATGTGAGTTTGAGTTTCATTAATGAGTTGTGTTATGCTTCGCTTGTTTGCTCTCCGAGGCACAATGACAAATGCCATAATCCATCTGAAACCGTAAATGTGCTATGTTTTAATACTCCTTGTGGACATGGCGATTTAATAAAGATATTTCGATTTTACATGTTGTGAGGTTTTTTGTGTGAGATTGGGACAGACAATGTTAAGTCCAAATACATACAACATTTATGATTAGTTAAAGACACAGCCTATAATAACTTTATGTGTATGTTGATGGCAACACTTATGTGATAATATAATGTAACAAATCTCACTCATGTACAGTATAGTGTGTATTGAGCCGATACTGTACTCTCTAATGTAGAGTATAGCTTTCCTTTCGATATGCAGTCAGTTTCCTTTAAATGCGTAAACAGGAAGCATCTGTTACAAAAAAACACTTGCCTTGTCCGGCGAAAAGCAAACAGATGAGTTGCAGTATAACCATAGAAGAAATATAAATTAAAAACATTGTGTCCTCTTTCTAGAAGCTAATTTATTTGTCTTTTATTATTTAAACATATGACTACAGGAAGTGGTGACCTTTGACCCTCTTGGTTTTGTTCTTATAAGGGAAAAAACAACAAGAATAGTGAGTGTCTCTCCTAATAAGGACAGTTACAACAATGTGCCATGGTTATTATCATGGTTTACTATCATGTGACATACTGTATAGAAGAAAATTATAGTTTTAACGATGTTTGAAGCTGTACAGAGTTTATTTACAATAACATTATTTCCAAACAATGGAGTACAACAAGCTTATATTCTAGGTTCTGTTTGATGGTGTTTGATCAAAAGGCATGCGAGTACAATGTGACCAATGTCGTGGAAATTCTGCTAACTAATCGATGAAAGGTATACATACGTGAGTTGCTAGGCTCACAAGTATCAGGGGCCGATCTGAAAGCAAGGAGGTGGTTAGATGGTAGAGTGGAGGGAGGGACATGCGAGGCCACTGGAGGTGCGTGTGCAGACAGGGGCACTAGGAGTCACAGTTTGAGAGTTCACCAACATTTATACTGCACATAAACACTTTCACTTTCACTGTTTCAAGTGTTATGGTGAATGATTAACAATACACACCATCATTCCATTGTTACGTTTCTCTTAATAGGTGAGGTGAACTGTTCTGACAGCACCTCGTTTCCAGTAAATGTCTTACATATGCAGTTTCCTTTAAATGGCTGCTTTATCCCCATGTCTGAGAGAGAGAGAGAGAGAGAGGTGATGATCAAGGTCTGAGGACAACCCCTTGCCCCTCTCCGTAGTGTTTGAAGGAGCTCAGATGATCAGGTTACCATATTGCTCAGAATTATCAAGTGCTCAAATCAAATAATCCCAGTCCTACCAGGTGACCACTGTTTCAATGTGTTTATTGTTCTTGAATTTGACACAAAAGAGAAGATGCAGACATGAATATCTGCCCTGGTCTGTAACCATGGATACTGCAGATCACTCCACACTGGTAAAAATAAACTCTTAAAAAACAATACTTATTGCCAGTTTATGGCAACGATAAGTAACTCATTTTCAAATCTTTGATTACAGTATGTTGTACAAACATGTTCCATAAGGGGAAAGGCAGTTGATCGTGAGGTGGCTGGTCAGAGTCAAACCCTGCGTTCACTCCGAAACTATTGAGCAACCCCAAAAAAAAGCTTGAGGGAGAACTTGCCTCTTGGCACTGATTAACAACAGCATAACCCTCCAATACAAACAAATTATTTTTTTCAGCAAAGCGCAAAACCCATCTCAGATTAAATACAAAATCATATATCATATTGAGCTAATTCAGAAGAAGTACACTCACTGACCAACTGTAGTTCATGACAGTATTGTTTGATATATATATATATATATATATATATATATATATATATTTTATTTTTTTATTTTTTTATAAACTATCTATAAAGGATTTTATGAACTCCCTGAGGTCCACACACACACGCAGGTCGTAAGCATGATAAACATGATACCCACTCTCCCATGATCAAATCCTAAAATAACTAGTACAGAAACGGTTAGACAGAAAGCACTTGTACTGAGACTGGTGCTGGGGCAGCGACGGTGACAGAGACAAAGAACAGTTCAGTAATCACTCCTGCTGAATGAGAGGGAGGGAAAGAAGGGGTGGGAGGAGGGAGAAGAAAGAGAGAGAGGCAGGGAGGGAGAGGGCAAGAGCGAGGGATGAAGAGAGGTGTGGAGGGGAAGGCCTTTGATAAACAGCAGAGGGATGGGTCAGGAGAAGCGGAACTACCCTCAAATTCATAGACTAGAGACCATTGACCATCCGTGAGGTCAAAATGATAGTTTTAACCATGTTTTAAAGTTTTTGATTACAATTACAAGCTTATATTTTGGGTTCGGATGTGGTAAGGCAGTTGAACCAAGCGCACGAGGCATTTCTAAGATAGATTCATTCAGAATCGATAGCTATATCGATATATAATTCATTTCCAAAAATGGTTGTACCAATGTCAGATTGCCCCTTTAAAAAGGCGGAGGAGGAGGGGAGCAGATATAAATGAGAATTGTAGAGTGTGAGAGGTAGAAGAAAAGAAAGAGATAAGGAGGGGTAGGGAGAGTGAGGTAGGGAGGGAGGACTGAGGACTGTCCATGTTAAGGCATGACTGCTCTCTCATCTTAACCAGCAGGGTCAAAACAGAAACCTATGGATCCACTCGTTTGAAAATGAGGAAACACTGTCACTCCCCCCTCTAGCTTCAGAAGCAGAAACCGTTTTATGTATATATATATATGTATAGTAGGGAAATGATTAGTCAGATCTACTCAAACATGAATGGCTTACAGAATACCTCAGAGAGAGAGAGAGAGAGAAGAGGAGAGAGGGTGTAGAGTCAGAAAGACAGCAGCTTATGAGTTGTCAGAAGGGTCTGTGTGAACTGCCTGACTAGTGATTCCAGACCCTAGAATACATAATTGCATAGATTCAGATTCCAGTCACTGTACTATAAGGTTTTACATCATGGTGAGGAGACGTTACTGCAGAAGTCCTCCTCTGAAGTTATGTGGTTCTCTGATTGATCAATGAATGTAGCAGTCTCAGACAGGGGTGGATCTAAGGACAGGGGTGGATCTAAAGGGCAGGGGTATGTGTGGGTATGTGTGTGTATGTGTGTGTATGTGTGTGTGTGTGTGTGTGTAGGTAGTGGGGGGGGGGGGCTATCTGAACACCCCCACATTGATGGACAGGGCCACCTCTGGTTTCCTGGACTTGTTTTGCCCAGTCTTTCTCTCTGGTCCTGCCCCCTGGCTGGAGTCAGAACCCACAGCCTGCACCCTGGAGGAGGAAGGAGGACACACGACAAATAAGTCAACTTTACTGTCATAAAAAACAGTGTCAAGTACATGAGACTAACATTTAAGTTAGGATCAATAGTTAAAATCGCATTTGTGGTTAGCAAACACCATACTTCTGTCCATAAGGTAGTACATGGATACAGTGCCCTCCATAAGTATTGGGAAAAGGACAGATTTGTTCTTCTTTTGGCTGTACTAACCCTAACCCTGTACTAACCTAACCCTAACCCTGTACTCCAACAGTTTGGATTTGAAATCTAACAATTACTATGAGGTTAAAGTAGAGCTTCAACTCATTGTTTTTTTCCATTCCAAATGGTTTCACCATTTAGAATTTACAACCCTTTTTATACAGTCCCCCAAACATTGTATAAAGCCAAAAGAAGAAGACATGCTTTCTTTTCCCAATACTTATGGAGGGCACTGTGTACACACCTGTACACAATAAATGAATATCTACATCTACTTGCCCTCTGATAGACTAGGTGCACATTTAGCCATATTGCTTACACCTATCAATCACCAGAGACACACTCTCAGAGGATCTGTCAATCAAAGTAAAGAAGCCCCACCCTTTCCTGCGTTGCTCCGCCTGCTCTCTCAGCCGCTGCTGACCCTGATCGTCCTGTTGAGTGCTGAAGTCCCGGTTACTGTCAACCAACAGGTTCTGTCCAATCAGAGAACGGAGTTAAGGTTAGTCAGTGGGGTGTGAGAGAACTGCATTCTTATTGGACAAGTTCAGATGATCATTCCTTTCCTCCCATTGGTGCCCACTGAACACAACCCTGGTCAAGTGCTGAAGAGCGCAGGTTACCTTGACGCCGATGATGTCACCATCTTTGAGGTGAAACGGCGCTCCCAGCAGAGACTCCGCCTTTTTCTTCTTTTTCCGCTTAGACACCTGTTGGCTCTGCGTCATCAAAAGACGCAAGAGGTACACATCATCAAGAAGACACAATAACACACTAGGCAGCACTTTGAGGGAATAATTCAACACTGATATTGACTGAGAACTTAGCCAGACATACGCTCACCCATATTCTCTCCTTCACCTTACTCTCGCTCTCCCTCACCTTCCCTAAACTCTTCTCTCATGCCCATTCCTCCCTCCCTCACTTTCTACCCCTCCATCTCTCTGTCTCTCTGTCTCACCCAGTTGGAGACTGTGTCCCAGGTGTGTTTGTCTGGCTGGTGTTTGGCCAGCAGCAGTGAGTCGGGGGAGAGGCCGTACTGCGCAGCCAGGGCCGAGCGCAGGGAGCGGGGGGAAGAGTCGCGGGACGCGTCCCAGACCAGCTCCTCTGGGGGGTAGTACCACCTCTCCCCAGGTACCCCCATCTGAACACACAGCAACACCTCCTTGGCCCTGGGGGGGGAGGGGGAGGAATAGTTTTTAAGACTTTTAAGTTTGAACCTCTTGTGTCCTATAAGTGGAGTCAATTATCCAGTGACCTTGTACTTACCCAAGATCCTCCTCTTTCAGCAGGCGCTTCACACAAAGCTCCACCCCACTGCTTAGCTTCAACTTCCTGGAAGAGAGAATGAGAGAGAGGGGGAGAGAGGGAGAGAGAGAGAGAGAGAGATGGTGAGAAGGGAAAAAGAAGGACAGGGTTCAGCGGCCTACATAGGGGGTTAGATAAATGGAGAGAAGGAGGAGTGTGTGTACCGGAGTGTGTGTTGCTGTCCTCTGAGGATGCGGCTGAGTTTCTGTCCCTCAAGCTGCCACACACGTAGAAACGCTGGGGTGGGCACACACACATCCTGCAGGGCCGGCAGGGTCAGCATCTAATACACACACACACACACACACACACAAGCATTAACACTCACTAACTCACAAAAGCCAGGGAGAGAATTAAGACACAGACACACACACACACACACACACACACACACACCTGAGTCTTCAGGTCCTCCAGCGTAGCCTCCTCTGTGATCTCCACCTGTCCCACCATCCTCAGCTCAACCATGGCCCCGCCCACTAGACACACACACACACAGACAGACATACAGGACTGTTATGGCCTTGGAACATGTAGACATTGTTTTCAACACAAAGCAAGAACGTTTTATTGAGATGTTTTGGCAGTAACACAACATCACAAAAACTGTGTGTGTGTGTGTGTGTGCGCGCCTCACCTGCAGTCATAATTTCCAGCCTTTGACCCTCCGCTGATCCCTCAGCCGTGTGGTTGACGTCCGTTTCCATGGCAATCGATGGGTCTTCGCTCGGATCCACGTAAAGCAACACAGACAGCTTGAGAAAACCCTGAGAGAGAAAGCGGAAGAGAGAGACAGACAGAAAGACATAATCAGTGTTGCCATGTAGAGATAGAATAAAACGATATCTGCTCTTAAAGGGATGCTAAATCTTGACATCACATTTTGGCTGACAAGGGGGGCGGGGGGGGGGGGGGGGGGTGAGGATCAGCCAATCACAGCCCTGCGTATTCCATCCCACAGGGAGTAGGGCTACCTTGGGAGGAAGTTGTCCCTCTGTGACCACCAGCGTGTCGCCATGACTGATTTTCAGCTCTGAGAGAGGGGCATCCTGGAAGGAAAAAAGACGAAAGAAAAAAAAAGCATGAGTACAGTTTCAAATGGAAAAGAGGTAGAGAGAGAGAGAGAGAGAGAGAGAGATGGATATGGGAGGAGAGTAGGAAAAGAGAAAGAGAGAAGGAGAGTGAGAATGTGACATCATGTGTCATATGTGCTGACTCACCTCATCCATCAGTGCCTCTCCCACCTCCTCACACCAATCCAGCCTTCTCAAGTGCCAAAGGTCCCCTGTGCATAACACACACACACACACGCGTAGTGAACAAACACACACACACAGTATATACACACACGCCCGCACACACACACACATAGTATATACACACACGCACATACACACGCGCGCACACACAAACACAACACACACAAACACAACACACAATACAATCCCCTCAAGTGAAAACAGACCCCTAGCAATGATACACAAACACACACATTAGAGGCTACAAACATACACACCAACCATCCACGGTAAACCGCTTGAGTTTTACCTTCAAGTCCCGCTGCTGTCAGCATTGCCTTGAGACACTGCAAAGAAAACACAACAAAAAAGATCAGACAGATAGCTTGAAGGAAACACACACAAACACGAGTATATTACTAAACAAGCGCACAAGCATGTACACACACACACACACAAGCAGCGTCTTTGCCCTCACCTCTTTCACCGTGCTGCTCTCCTCCACAATGATGTCCCTCTCCAGGCCAGAGGAGGGCGCTGTGTTCACAGTGAAGGTCAGGAACAGCTGCAGCACAGACAGATAGATACAGGATCATCTGACTCTCCCCTACCTTACTCCTGACATTGATCATTTGAGGGTAGAATTCAAAACAGACTTCAAATCAGTGTGTGTGTGTGTGTGTGTGTGTGTGTGTGTGTGTGTGTGTGTGTGTGTGTGTGTGTGTGTGTGTGTGTGTGTCTGCCCGCGCGCGCGCGCCTACTGTCTAGGATGTGCAGACTTTTGCTCCAACCCAGACTAATACAGTGCACCTGATTCTATGAGTCCTCCAGGCCTTGATGAACTGACTCAGGTGTGCTGGTGAGTGTGACCAGAGCGTCCAGGCCAGGCCAGGCCAGGCCAGGCGTGAGACTCACCTGTGTGGCTTTGGGGGCAGTTCCAGGACAGAGGCTTAGAGAGGTCATGAGCCTGACCCCAGCATCCCGAACACTCAGCTCCTCACACACTGTGGGGAAGAGAGAGAGAGAGAGAGAGACACACACACACACACACACACACACACACACACACTATAAATGGCAGGTAGCCAACAAGTGTTAACGCAAAATACGACGCTTCAATTAAAAAAAAACTAAAAAAAAAAAATGGTGCAATTATGGACATCGAGGATTCAACATTTGTGACGACATCCTGCTTGCTCCTGCCTCTCCTCTAGCTGACTGCAACTGCTGCACATCTCATCACACTCAGTGCAGGGAGTCAGGTTCAGATGCGTCAGGAGCCCCAATGTGAATGTTGGAAGAAGCCACCTTGGCTGGGAGACCAAACAGTCAATGTTAGGCCCTGTGGTCACGGTACCTGGGGGCAGCAGCTTCCCTGTACGGTCCACCTGTCTCAGACAGCACGCCACACCTGGGACACAAACACACAGAGAACAGGACCACATGACACACACAGGGAACACACACACACACACACACACCGCAGACACACTGTTCCAGTAATAACAGCAGGAATAACAGTAGTAGTAAATGTAGTGGTGGAGGTATTGATGGAGAGCATCTCTGACCTGTGAGCTGCTCTACTAGCTGGAGCTCCTCCGTGGCCCTCTGTTTCACCTCACACAGCAGCTGGAGAACATACACAACACACATTAGTACAGACACACACACACACACACACATCAGTACAAACACACACACATCAGTACAGACACACATCAGTACAGACACACCCACATCAGTAGACACACACACACACACACCAGTACAGACACACACAAACACACCAGTACAGACACACACAAATCAGTACAGACACACACAAACATCAGTACAGACACAAACGCACACACACTAGAGGAAACCCCCCTGTTCCCTCACCATGTTTCCAGAGGCAGGGACCTTGGCCTTCCTCCTCTCCTCTTCCTCCCCCTCTTCTCCTCCTCCTTTCTGGGGTCGGTACTCCACCACGAGCCAGCGGCAGTCTGAAGGTGTTGTCACGGTGACCACATCCCCGCTGAGACTGAACACACTGATGAAAGACAGAGGCATCAGACACAGACACAGCACCCCCTGCCTGTCACTCACACACCCCACACACACACACACACACACACACCTGGTGTCGATTGTGTGCGGCTCCAGCACCAGTAGTGCATCCCCATCCTTGAGGGCCAGTTCTTTAAGTGTCCGCTGCATGTCTTCAGGAGGGAACACCCTCCACCCACTCGCACCCCCCCCCTCTCCCTCTCCTCCTCCTCCCTGCCCTCCCCCTCTTCTTCCCCCCTTCCTGCCCACCTGCTCCTGACAGAGCAGGCTCTCCTGTTGCCCCCCCAGGGCCTCCCTCACCTCCCCTAGAGTGGCTCCCCCTGCGAACCCCCTGGCCTCCCTTTTCAGCCCCGACCCCCCGGCCTCATCCCCGTCTCCCCCCTCTTCTCCCGCGCCCTCCCCTTCCTCTCCGTCCTCTCCCAGGGAGGGGCGAACGACAGTCAGCAGCACTGGCTCCCACTCGGCCCCGGTAAGGATGGCCGCACCACACACCTGGGGATAAAAGGCAAAGGACACAGTGAAACGTCTGCCATTTTGGGTCGAAAAACAAAAGAATGCGTCAGCCATTTTAAGCTGGTGGGTTTGTACTTGGCCTGAAACACATGTCAGCCATGTTGGCTCTATCAGGTCCGGGCAGCAGTGGTTTCACTAGCAGGGTGGACGGCCTCCCCTCACCTCTCTTCCATTCCACACAAACAGGTCAGAGCTGGTGTAGATGCCTGCACTGTACAGGGAGACTTCATCGTCTGAAACACACATACACGCACGCGCACACGCACACGCACTTCAGTGTTAACTCCAAAAAAACCCACACAGAAACAGACAGATAACCAGACTATGTGTGTATCTCACCTGTAAGAGAGTATGTGTATCTCACCTGTGTGTGTATGTATGTATGTATCTCACCTGTGAGAGTGTTGTAGAGGTGTAGACCTGCTGGCAAACTCTTGGCCACAGTCAGAGCCATATCTCCCTCCCAAAGTTCCTGCATCTGAACACACACGCGCACACACACACACACACACACACACACACACACACACACACACACACACACACACACACACACACACACACACACACACACACACACACACACACACACACTTCTAGAGAGTGCTCTAATAGGTACTGGAATAGGGGCTGGGGGGGGGGGGGTCGCTTTCAGTCTGGGTTACGTGTGAGTTAGTCAGGGTCACAGAGTGATGATGTCACCTGGTATATAGCCAATCGTAGGTCTCCAACGGTCTTGCGGCGATCGAAGCTGAGAGCGGTGGCTCCGCCTTGCTCTGTGCTGATTGGCTGAAGGGCTCCGTTGTCCAGCTTATAGCATGGCGCCAAGTGCAGACGCAACTCCACACTGTTACTGCTGGTCTCCAGCTCCACCCTGCAGCAACACACACCACATACACACACACAGTACACTATATTAGTTTGTGTGTGTGTGTGTGTGTGTGTCAACTGGAATGAGATTTCAAATAGATTCCCTCAGGCCCTCAAGGCTAGCTGTGTGTGTGTGTGTGTGTGTGTGTGTGTGTGTGTGTGTGTGTACCGTCTCTGCTGTAGCTTGCTGTTCTCCTCCTGGGCCATCTGCAGCAGGTGAGGGGAAACTTTATACCCAGGGTTCCTCAAAGCTGCGAGGGGACAAAAAACAGTGTGTCAGGACGTGTCTGTGGTCAGTCTCCAACCTTCCTCTCTCCTCTCTCTCCCTCCCTTCCTCCTCTCTCGTCTTTTCCATCCATCCCTCTGTACCCATCTTTCCCACCCATCCTGCCTCCCTCTCTCAATCCCCCTCCCTCTACCACTACCTCTCCCTCTCCCACTCCCTCTACCACTACCTCTCCCTCTCCCACTCCCACTACCACTACCTCTCCCTCTCCCACTCCCTCTACCACTACCTCTCCCTCTCCCACTCCCACTACCACTACCTCTCCCTCTCTCAATCCCCCTCCCTCTACCACTACCTCTCCCTCTCCCACTCCCTCTACCACTACCTCTCCCTCTCCCTCTCCCACTACCACTACCTCTCCCTCTCCCACTCCCACTACCACTACCTCTCCCTCTCCCACTCCCACTCCCACTACCACTACCTCTCCCTCTCCCTCTCCCTGAGACAACCCAGTCCATACCATGCGTAGGTCTGTGTAGCAGTGTCTTCCTGTAGAACAGCATGTAAGCGCTCTCTTTGCCCTGGAACTGCTTCTCTATGTCAGCCTCGCGGATAGACGTCACCGTGGAGTCATTCAGGTCAAACCAGTGGCAGCCCTGGAGAGAGAGAGAGAGAGAGAGAGAGAGAGAGAGAGAGAGAGAGAGAGAGAGAGAGAGAGAGAGAGAGAGAGAGAGAGAGATGGATAGACAGGTGAATAGACTGATAAACAGGCAGACGTCTCACTGACATAAAATGAGGTCAAATTCAGACCTCAAATCTGTGCTCTGAATTCATGATTAGTTCCAAGTTCGAGCGCAGAGCCCCGGAGTTTGGAGTATACCTCTGGTTCTGGCTCAAGCACTGGTAGAGCCTGTGGTTCTGTTCGGCTGGTGGCTGTGCAGTGGGCTGGGGCTGTGCCGGGGCCGAGGGTCTGTTCTGACGGGCTGGGGGTTTCGGTCACTGGGCTGGGGGGGTTCGCTTTCAGAGCCACCCGGGTTCCGTTAGATACCAGCACAAACACATCACTGTGGGACTGGAGGAACTGCAGAAAGACAGAGGGAAAGGAGAGGGAAAGGAGACGAAGAGGGGGATTGAGGAGGGTGGAGGAGAGGAGGGTATAGGGGGGGTGAAAAAAGGAGTGGAAAAGAAATGTTACACTATCGCAGTGTTGTTAATTTAAAAAAAAAAAAAAGAAAAAAAAAATCACCCACAGCACCTCAACAGGACCTCCATCAGACAGACCTTTCCTATGGGACCGTAGTGTTTCCTGAACTTCTTGCTCCAGGACGAGCCCGTCTTGTCCATCAGTTTCTGGCCCAGCTGGTCCAGCAGCACGCTCTTGGACGACTCCTGGTGGCCCGGAAGGTGAACAGCAAGCACGTCGTTAAATCAGAAGCCACGTTGTGCAGTCAAGAATTTGCGTAACGCATGATGATATGCGCAAACCACGGACACACACAGAGTACTAAATACGCAAAACAGTCAAAGTAGTTGGGAGATCCGTTATCAATCATTTAAAACAGGAGTACATCTAAAACTGGGGAAATAGCACAGTCGAGCAGCATTTGTCAGGGTGCCTACTAAAAGTGTCCAGACGGGGGCGTGGAGTGTTGTACCTGGACTAGAATGGCGGTGAGCACAGACAGAGGGTCGTCTTTCTCCACCTCAGGCTCAGACACCCTCACCTCCTTCTTCTTCCCTTTGGACTCCTCTTCCTGAAACACACCACCAGCGCAGCAGAGTCTCCACAGTTAGTGCAACAAGTCTAATACATGCCGTTTAATATATGCCATTTAATATATGCCATTTAGCTGACGCTTTTATCCAAAGCGACTTACATTGCAGTGAGTGCATACATTTCAGTGTATATGGTCCCAGCGGGAATCGAACCCACAACCTAAGTGTCGTTAGCGCCATGCTCTACCGACTGAGCCACAGTCTCTATCATCTAATGTACAACCCTTCACCCACTCCCCCCCCGTCCAAACCCCATCCAAACCCCCCCCCCCCCCCCGCTCCCTCACCTGGGGTTCCCAGTGGCCGAGCTGGTCGACGTCTCGGATGTAGACGTGGTAATGGCCGCCGTAGCAGCCTCCCTTATGGATGATGACAGAGAATAGGTCGTAGGAAAACTCAGAGTCCTCTCCTTCGGCCTGGGAGAGAGAAGGGGACAGACCACAGTTACAGGACCAAGCCGTAGGGGGTTCGGGGGGGGGGGCTTAGAGAGTCTGCGGGTCGCTAGGCTAAGAAGAGAACCGAGTCACCGCCCCCCAAGCACTGTCACCTCTTACGACCTCTCACGACGAAGAGAATCAAAAGTCTACGATCAAAAAAAAAGCATGAGAGAGAGAAAAAAAAACGATGTAGAAATAAGTGACACGGGGCCGACGCGGTGAACGGCGGACCGAATACGGAGCGGGTTTTGGTCACCTGTTCGCAGAAGGGCCGGAGGTTGATGGCGAGAGGGAAGGTGTAACGTCCCGTCTCTTTGTAGCGCTCGCACTTGGCAAAGTCAAAGTTGAACCTCAACAGGGACACGGTGAGGAATGGAGGGAGTTTCCTCAGCTTGGCAGACTGCAGAAGAACAGAGTAGAACAGTGTGAGAACTGAGAAATAAATAAATAAATAGCACACTGAACTTTTGTCAGAGCGGGCGTGGCGTCACTATCAGACGTGGACTGTTGACTGTACGAACGGAGGGTCTGACCTTGGCAGCGGTGACCAGTCTGTCACACTGGGCGCAGCGGTACAGGTTACTGCCCTCAAACAGCTCCTCCTCCACAAACATGTCCCACAGTGCCCCCTCCAGGCCGCACACACCACGGACACACACCGTTAGGTCAAGGAAGTCCTCCTGGAGAGATGGAGAGGAGGGAGAGAGAGAGAGAGAGTAGCACACACCGTCAGGTAACCTAAATCCCTATTAAAGAGAGTTGTTATTGTAAGAAAATGATTTGAATTAAACTCAGAGAGAGAGAGGGAAAGGAAGGGAAGGTGGGGGGGGGGGGGGGGGAGAAAGACAGAAAAGGAGGGAGTCAGACAATCAGTAACACACCGACATGTGCACACACCTGTCTCTGACTGACGTTGCCACACTCCTTGCAGACGATGCTGTTGACGGTGGTACCGTGGTAGAGACGGTGGATGAATGTACTACCGCTGGTGCCCACCAGAGAGTGCTCAAGAGCACTGAACAGAATCCTGTTCAACTCCTGCACATCATGTTGCCTACTCTCCTGGTAGAGGGAACACAGACAGAGGGGAGTCAATACAGAGACGGAGGGACAAATGCAGTACAGTATCTTCACGCCAGTCAGTCACACCCACCACAACCACTCTCTTTCTCTAACACCCACACACCAAGTACCTCGCTGTTGCTCCAGCCGAAGCTGTCAGTAAGATCTGCAGTAGAGGCACTCTGCTGGTCAGTTAAGAGCAAACGAGCAAACAGCCTCTGGAGCTCCAACGGAATCACTCTGACCTGGAGGGGGGGGAGAGAGAGAGAGAGAGAGGGAGAGAGAGAGAGAGAGAGGGAGTTGACACACACCGCAAGCACACAGATACACACACTGATACAGTTACAGACACACAACACCAGAGCATTTAACATACATACACAAACGGCTAACCTGCACTTGTAACTTACCTTAGCCTCTGGGTTGTCTTTGTCTTCCAGGCATCCCAGCTCTTCGGGACCCAGGCTAAACAGCTCCTCTGCGCGCGCGCACACACACACACACACACACACACACACACACACACACACACACACACACACACACACACACACACACACACACACACACACACACACAATCAATTTTGTACAGTCACCTCTAGACACAGACTTGTCTAACTTGTTTTGCGTCGTAACTTCTTTGCGCCGTGGCCTGGGAACACTCACTCACCTCTGAACTCTGGTGTGAACAACAGGGTCTGCAGCAGGGAGTTGAGGTAGCACGTCCCTCCCTGGTTCTTAATGCCGCTAAGATTGACTCTTCCCCGGGGTGGCGGAGGCTCCTCACACCCCTTCACGACTCGACCCCCGCAGGGGTTGGGAAGGATCCCGTCCACCTCGTCTTCCTCGAAAAGATTCCCAAACATGTCTAAGGTTTGGTATTGTGTTGTTTGAGCTTCTCTCTCTGTGTGTTCCGTGAAAGGATTCCAGGAACTCGATTGGTGGTCAGGGGGTTCTTCTTGCCTGTCTGTTGGCTATATCTAATGTAAGCCTATTCTCTTGTTTTGCTATCTCATCTTGGTCTTCCCAAGTTCACGGTTGACAGTTGTTGGAATGACTCTGAAATAAGCAGACTTCACGGGGCTAAACATAGCTATTACCGGGTAACTAGTGTGTTCACTTATCGTGCTAGTGTTGAGGCAGTTATTGTGCCAGCTGTGAATTTTTGCGGTCCTCAACACAACACGAGTTTGACTGAACCGGGTGGGCAAACACTGCTAAATTGGGATCCAGCGCAAGCTAGCTCAGCTGTCTGTCCGTCCGACCGACTACCAACCAACAAACGTGGAATTTAGCGGTCTTGTCGCGAAGAAAGCTTTTTACCTCCGAAATCCCCTGAATCTGGTCTTTTGAAAGCTATGCTCGAAAACAAACTCTATCTACCTTCCTCTGTTTTAAAAAAGAGTGAACGCGAAACGTAAATAAAAGCACCACTGATGTACAGTAAGCAGCCATGTTTTCCTAAAAGAAAAAGGCGGTGCGGTGCATTGTGGTACTTGTATTGTCGTAATGCCTTCAAAGGCTGGTATTTACTCTAAAAACACTACATATCCAGTAAGTCTTCTCTTCGATTCCACAGGTGCACTATGTCTCTTGTAGTTTTTAAAGGGGCAATCTGTGATTAGTACATAACTGTGACTTTTAAATTAAGGCTATGTGATATTCATTATTTGAGGCAATAAATTATTGTGACATTATTGATAGACAATATGATTAATATTTCATCAAGTTCACTCACAGACACAATGCTATTCATTGATAAGTTATTTCTGTGAATGTGCATGAGGAAAGTACAAGAGGTCTGTAGTCCATTGAGTTCATTCAGAGAGAGAGAGGGAGGGAGGGAGGGAAGGAGGGAGAGAGAGAGAGAGAGAGAGAGAGAGAGAGAGAGAGAGAGAGAGAGAGAGAGAGAGAGAGAGAGAGAGTACTCATGTTTACAAGCTTTTATTTGTCTCTGAGGTACATCGTTGATATGGTCCATTGACAGGTAAGGTGGTGGTCCAGTCTGAGAAGAGTCCAACACTGCTCTTGGAGTAAGGCTCTTGGGAAGGATGGACGGAAGCAGTTACAGATACAGACAAACACACTCAAACTCTCTTACACACACACACACACACACACACACACACACACACACACACACACACACACACACACACACACACACATTCTCCTTTAGTGAGTTTTCAGTTTGAACACTTTGGAAAGTGGTGCCTTGGCGCTCGAGTAGATCAGATACGATCCCTCTTCGGAAGTGAAGAATTCCCAGTCACTGCATCCAATAGTCGGGAGCCGATGAATGGGGACAAACCCCTCATATCCCTGCCACCTGCCAATGGAAGAGCAGGGTTAAACTGCGGAAGCAATCAATCAATCAGTCAATCAGTCATTCAATGCCAACCCTCCTGTCACAACTACAGATGTTCCTGAACTCACCTGCCACACTGCTCCCCCTGCTGCCCAAATCACAACTCAATTTGGCTCCTGCTAATCCTCTAATGAATCTACTATATACGTACATAAGCCAACTGCTACAGGATTACATTACATTACATTTACATTTATGGCATTGAGCAGATGCCTTTATCCAAAGCGACTTACAACAAATACATTTGTTTAAGTAAGTGAATCATCTATCCATCAGTCATCAAAAGATAAAATAATTAATGCTCGGACCAGAGGCCATAGGCAGTCACAATACTAGAAGAAGGAATTATTATTATTTATTTATTTTTTCACCCTCCATCATGCACAGCAATGATTCATGACATTGTTTTGACTATTGAGTGTACTGTTGCGATAGAATTTAACCTGTCCACTACAGTACCTGTAAATAACGCTGTTCAGAGAATAGGATTCTCCATCAAAGGAGTTAGCAACAACCAGGAAATTCTCCTCCCCCAGGGTGAAGAACTCCCAGTCCACCGCACTAAGGAGAGAGAGAGGGGGATAGTTGGAGAAAGGGAGAGAGAGACATAGAATCAGGTTATCAGAGACCACTTTCACAATGTGTTAGTATGTCTGTGTGTGTGTGTGTGTGTGTGTTTGTGTGTGTGTGTGTGTGTGTGTGTGTGTGTGTGTGTGTGTGTGTGTGTGTGTGTGTGTGTGTGTGTGTGTGTGTGTGTGTGTGTGTGTGTGTGTGTGTGTGTGTGCGTGTGTTTGTGCGTGTGTGTGCGTGCGTGCGTGCGTGCGTGTGTGTGTGTGTGTGTGCGAGCGAGTGTGTGTGTGTGTGTGTGTGTGTGTACCTGAAAGTGACAATGTCCTGGAAGCGGAGGAACAGCTGGGCATTCATGTCCAGTTCATAGATGGTGGAGTTGATGGCATAGCGACTGGGCCCGTTACCATGGAGTCTGTGTCCATTAGCAACGACCAAGAATACTCTAGTGCCTATCTGGAACATCTCCCAGTCCGTGGCACAAAACGTCTATGTCCCACATAAAAGAGAGGAAAGAGGAGGGGTACAAGTGACAGAAAGAAACAGAGACAGAGAAACAGACAGATGGAGATGGAGAAAGGGACAGAGAGAAATAAGCAGGGAGAAAGTGAGAGACAGACAGTGACAATAAGACAGAAAGCAATAAAAAAAGAGACAGATAGGAGAAGAACGTTCATCAAAGGAAGGCACCTCACAGTGTTCATGAAAGTCTTCCATCCATTAGTGGAATTCCCCTCAATCAAAGCTGAGTGTCTCTCTGTGGTTTCAGATGTCAGCGTGCCAACCTTCACACCTGTACCTCATGTGTGGTTACATTCAAATGTGTGATTTACCTTCAATTTACCTGTCAAGACTGTATCTCACAAGCAAATGTAGCTCAGCCACACATTCTATTTTTGGACTCCCTCCTCATGGTGAAGATTCCAGTTTTTATGAACCGCCCCCCCCCGCACCCCCCGCACCCCCTGCCGCCCCGCCCCCCGCCCCCTCTCTCACTCTCTGCAAACAGACAGGTTTTTTTTTATGCTGAATGTAGTTTTATGTAGTGCACAGCGCTTTTTCTATTCTCCCTCATACCTTTCCCCATTCACCCACCCATCCCTCCCTCTCTCTGTTTCTCCTCATAACTCACCCTAATTGTCTGGAATACCCTGAAACGTCCATTGATCCACACGTAGATGACAGAATCTATGTGAGTGGTCACTCCGTCGAATGCGTTCGCTACAACCAGGAAGTGGAACGGTCCGACTATGAAGAACTCCCAGTCGTAGGCCCCAGAGGTCCGCAGCCTCTGGTGGACCTCGAATGACCTCGTTCCCCGGTTCCACCTGTAGACCACACTGTCTATGGTGTGGTTGTTATCACCTGAGAGCGAGAGAGAGAGAGACACAGAGAGACACAGAGATAGAGAGAAAGAGAGAGAAAGAGAGAGAGAGAGAGAGACACACAGAGAGAGAGAGAGAGACACAGAGAGACACAGAGAGAGAGAGAAAGAGAGAGAGAGAGAGAGAGAGAGACAGAGAGAGAGAGAGAGAGAGAATATTCTATCAAATATGATTTCAAGTGTGAGTGCCAACTAAGATACTGAGAATGAAATTCACTCCATTCATTAGCCGGGATACTGTACAGTATGTCTTTCGATAAGTTTTCATCACACACATGGGGTGGGCTGCAATCCTAAAACACCTTGTTTGTGATGGGCTGCAGCCAGTTCATACCTTGTCTGTGATTGGCCACAGCAAGGTAGGCGTGTCCGTTGATGTGAAAGGCCTCCCAGTCTCGAGCGCAGTTTGTTTGCAAGGTCTGGTACGGCACGAACCTCCTCTTCCTCGGGCTCCACTGGTAGATCACTGATAGCTCCGCCTCTTCCTTCTCCTTGGCCTCCTCCTCCCCTCCACGAGAGTTCGACACGACCAGGAACATCTGCAATATAACAACAACAACAACAACAACATGTGGTTCATAAGGAGTAAAATGATTGGTTAGATAGTTAGATATAGTAAATCATATAAATGAGTAGCCCTGTATATAGCCGCTCTCGAGTGTGTACCTCTCCCTCTCTCCCTCTCCCTCTCCCTCTCTCCCGCTCTCTCCCTCTCCCTTTCACCCTCTCTCCCTCTCCCTCTCCCTCTCCCTCTCTCTCGTTTTCCCTCTCTCCCTCCCTACCTTCCTCCCCAGGGTGAAGTGCCTCCAGGCCAGGGCTCCGTGACTGCTGATGTTCTGGTAGAGCTGGAAGCCTGTGTTTGACCAGAGGTAGATGGCAGAGCCTAGGCTGGAGGAGCGATGAGCCATGGCAGCCATCAGACCCACACCAGGCACACTGAACACCTACACACACACACATACACACACACACACACACACACACACACACACACACACACACCATCAAGTGACCATGGAATGATTCAAAAGAACATACACAGTCATACAAAGACATTCTTTTGTGTTTAAAAATAAATACCTCTATGTCATATGTTTCTGAACTGGTGGACAGGATTTGATGTTCAAGAACGTAGTCCAGTCGCTCGCGCTCTGGGGACAGAGGTGAAGAGGTGAGTTTAGGTGGTTTCGAGTCAAGCTGAGTCCACAATCTACACAATCTTTCCTGAAGAACCGATAAAACTCCATGCCCTATTTTACTAATTTCCGCCTAAAAACCAGACCCAAACTAAACTGCTTATATCATTAGAAATATGACGATCAGATGCAAAAGCCCACAGGAAGTCAGGATGTGGCTTTAGTGAAAGTCTCACCTTGCAGCATGGGGACCCAGACCGTTCCATCACAGAGGTAGAGGCCTCTCCTGACGGGGTTAAACCACAGCTGACCTCTCACGGACACCGAGCAGGAACGCTCCAACCCCACAGACACACGTGCCTCTGCCTCTGAGAGTGAGAGAGAAGGAGAGAGAAGGACATAGATTGAGAGAGAAGGCGAGAGCAGGAGAGAGAAGGAGATAGATTGAGAGAGAAGGCGAGAGAAGGAGAGAAGGAGAGAGAGTGAGATACAAATACATGAGTAGAAGTTTGTATGCTGATCATTTTGAGCGGACCGTGTCTGTGTGATAAGACCTAAAAGCACAGGAGGCAGAATACCATATGAGGGCAAAGCGAGGTGGTTCTCTGTCTGCTTCACAGGCAGGTCCAACAGAACTGTGGGCACAGACAGTTCTGACACTCTGGGGCTGGAGGATGGGCAGACAAGAGGAGTGGCATCAGAACCTGACACCAGAACCATCTGTCGGATCAGACCCTGAGAGGAAAAGTAGCAGGACAGAGGGGTGAGGATGATGATGATGATGATGATGATGATGATGATGATGATGACTACAATGATGATCATGATGCTTTTTTTTTTTTTAAAGACAACTGAGTTTCACTTATTGTGTCATTCTTATGTAGAGTTAGATAGACATTAATTCATATTACAAAAGCACTATAGGCACCACGATAATACTCTTATGTACAACTAGGCCTACTATGTCACTCTTATGATAGCAAATCTATGTGATGTGTGGCGGTTCTCCTGTGTGTGGGTTCTCCTATGTGGTGTGTGAGTGGTCTCCTGTATGGGGGTTCTCCTGTGTGATGTGTGGGGGTTCTCCTGTGTGAGGGTTCTTACTGAGAACAGGCCTTTCCATCTCCCCCAGCTGCCGATGTGGAACCGTGTTCCCTGAGCACGGAGGTCAGAGCCTGGGAACGACCTGGAGTGAACCCTGTCGAACACACAACATAATTTCAGAGTGTGCTGTGGTTGGTTGAGAAGAACTACGAGAGACAGAGGGATAAAGAGACAGAGAGAGAGAGAGAGAGAGAGAGAGAGAGAGAGAGAGAGAGAAAGAGAGAGAGGCAGCATGGGGAAGAGACAGGGAAAGTGAGAGAGAACCAGCTCAGAAAACTCACAGTTCCAGCGGTGTGCTGCAGTCCACTGTGAGCCTAGCGGAGCGACCACTGACAGCTAGCACCAGCGTGTGCCAGCGGTTATCAGCCAATCGCACGCCTCGGAAAAGCCAGCGTTCCAAGACCCCGTTGAGACCCTGGAACAGGAAGTGGAGGCGGTCCCTGGAAAGCTGCAGCGCGAGGAGCATCCGTCCCCTATCCTCATCTCTCTCTTTATCCTTCCCTTTATCCCCCTCTTCTTCCCTCTCTTCCTCCCTCTCGTCCTTCTTCTCCCCATCTGTACTGTCTCCGTCTCCTTCATTTTCCCCTTCTCCATCTCTTTCTCCCTCTCTACTCCTATTTTCTTCCTCTTTTTCTTCCACCACAGAAAATATGTACTCAGTTCTCTGGAAGACACAATGAGACAGAGGGACACACAGTTAGACTACAACACTAACATCCCATCTTGATAAACTCTATGAAAACATGGCAGTGATTTGACCCCCACATCTATTGAGCCACAATCATGGGTCCGACACAGGGGAAGCTGGTGGAGGTGTTTGATACCGTTCCTCATTCCATTCCATACATGAGCCTCTCCTCCGATTTCTACCTCCACCAGCCTCCACTGCCTCATTACAAATCATTAGAGGTATTGATGCCTGATACTGATGAAGTCACCTCCTGCCCTTGACTCCTTACCTTGGGTGCTATGCGGGCGACCTTCAGTGTCACAACGATGGAGAGCTCTGTGGGGAGAAGGTCACAGTTCACGAGGAGCTGGGAGGAGGGGAAGCTCAGGGAGGGGTGGGGGCGAGAGAGACGGAAACCCCTCACCCCCCCATCCTGGATCATACGCACTCCTGACACGGGGGCAGATGCTCCCCCAGGGAGAACACGTGATAGGAGATCCAGAGGGGGCAGGTCTGTAGACACACAGAGAGAAAGAAATAAAGCTTAAAGTTTGTTTGTATTGAATTCAAAAAGGAACAGGAGAGAGTGAGAGGAAGGGAACAGAGGCGATGTACGATCACAATAAATGTGAAATACGTATCTTACATACGCTGTTTACTGTGAGAGTATGAAATGAAAAGAACACAGAAATAGAAGAATCTCAAGACAAGAGGCTCTCTTCATGAGCTACCACACTCCCAATGGGACAGATCATGCAGTACGCTGTAAACTAATTAAGCAATCATCAAGCCCTTGTGTGCCTG
>NC_139667.1:12217195-12302195 GCF_951799395.1 Argentina silus
CAAGTACCTGTGCGGGAGTGTCCGTCTCGTTGATGGGCTGGCCGTCAAATCTGAACCTGATCTGCCTTATCGAGAGACCCTGTAGGAGTACACCGCACGTAAGGACTACACCCTCCACAATGCAACAAACACAATATCCAATCTTTGTTTATGACGGTCAGTTACTGTTGGCCTAGCATGGCCAGGTAGTGGCCCTTTCTCAATTGTTAGAAACTCGATTCCTCTCCTCCTCTCCCCCACTCGCTTGGGGGTGGAATCCTAACTTGACATTCGCATGTGTAACTCAAATCATTGCACATATTTCCCATTGACATCCATAATAGATGTCAAGAGTTACGAATGTCAAATGTCAAGAGTTACGCACAGATCATGAGTTAGGATTCCACCCTTACTTCTCAAAGAAACCTTGGAGGAGAGTATCCAAGGGGAGGACCCTAGACCTTCTCCTCCAATCAGCTTGAGTATTAAGCTAGTGGAGGACAGTGAATACATGAGGAAGAGTTTCTAACCATTGAGAAAGGGCCAGAGATGGTCCTGTGACTCAGAGCATGGCGCTAACACTGCAATGTAAGTCGCTTTGGATAAAAGCATCAGCTAAATGGCACATATATATTATTATATATGACAGTTACAACAATGGGAAAGATCAGGGTTTTGATCGGCTCTTGCTGTTCAATGGACTCACCTGTCTTTCACAGTAGGCCTTCATTAATTTGCTGAGAGGCGTGTGTCTTTTTATCTTGAACTGGACCACCGAGCCGTCTTGCCCTGCTACCTTTAGATTGATGTGGTCATTTTCGGTCTTGACTCCTTCCTAGAACACACACACCCAAACATCATTAGGTTACATGGTCATTCTCGGCCTCCCCATTCACTCCAGACTCCCACACAGAATTATGCCTTTAGAGAGTTCTCAATGTAACTTGCAGCCTCCATTTGGCGTATGCACACTACGGAGTCGTGTCTAGAGGTCTAGAGGACATGTTTAAATGCCATGCAGGGTTCGCTGAGGGGTTAGATGGCTGGCTAGCTCCCTGAACCTGGGAGGACTACTGGAACTGATGGTGGGGTAGCCAACTCTGGCTCGGTCGCTAACCGGCGCCATGCGTGTCTGTTTACATGCAAAACGCCTTTCTGGCCACGCACTGACAGCGGAGAGAAATTGGCTAGATAACGGGCGAACTAAGTCATCCAGCAAACTACACACAGCGAGGAAGAACGCAATCCAAGTCGTTCGCTCAACTGTTATAATAACATTGACGGCTTGTTTCATTTCATATGATTGTTTGTTTGTTTGGCAATCTGAGAAACTTCCCAATTAGATGAACGCCAAACATCGCAATTGTTCGTCTTATAGTCTTCCAAATGGCGTCACCTTTTGTGTACGGTGCTTTCGCCGCTATTCTTGCGGCATTTCCAGCGTACGTTGCGGACGTAGCGTGGTCCCGTTTCCACAAAGAAAACCCGCAAACGGCAAATGAAGAAAAAAAACCGGTGTCCTGAGGTGATAGCGCTATCTTACTGAATTTCATTGTAACGTTAATTCGATCTAATCATTTGGTATATCAAGCTAATGGAAGTGGAATGACAGATTCCAGCGACAATCATTCATTTGTGAAACAAACAGTGCGCCGATTCAGACAAACGTGCAATCCGGGCCATTTTAGATTGCACATCTTGAGTGAAGCACGGTTCGGCATCAGCTTAAACAAACCATCAGAAAGATAATGGGGTTATTATTAAACAAACTATCAAGTCTTTACCTTTGGCTTCTCCTCCGACATTTTGATTTGATTTCTTCTGTGGATTGGCGGGATAAAATGTTATTTGGGATGTGTTTCTTTTTCCACCTCTCTTGCTGTTCTCATCCACCGACGGGAGCGCGCTTGGTCTGCTGTTCCACAGAAACTATTGGTCCTTTGGTGATCACGTGATATCTTATCGCGGGCGCGCGGATGCGGGCGCGCGCATTTAAGTAAATACTCGGTCACGCGAAATTGAGAACCCGCCAAAGAGAGGAGAACATAGGCCCTCCCTTTCAACTACCACAACTTGTAGCACATTATGTCATACAATCGGTAGCCTATGAGAACACGTGTCATTGAAGCCTTCGTGCTAATTATGAAAAAATGGGGTCTGAATTAAAAAGGGAGAGAGACAACAGTAGTCCATTTAGAAACCTGTGACAGGAGCACTATAACGTTTTTATTGAGTGGAACAGGGCGTTTATACAGGCTCAGGATTAGCATGTCTTACTAGGCCGTGGAGCAGAGCTATGCATTATCTGTGTTAGTGCTTAAGGCTGTGTTAGTGCTTTGACCATCAGGGTGGGGATGATGCTTGCATCTCGATATTTTAAAGTGGCTTCCTCTCATCTCCTGGCAGTCGCCGAGGAAGTGTTTCCCTTTTGGGATTCTGCTTCACCTCTGTTGCACATACACACACACACACACACACGCTGTTTGTCAAATAGCATTTGTCATTGTAGGTCTATGATGTAGACTACTGTAATATTCATCACAGCTTGTCATGCAGGGAGGATGGTGCATATGGCTCAGGTGCTGAATTCCAGATCTACTCCAAGTGATCCTATAGATTTGAAATCATCAGATCGGTTTTAGCCATATAGTTACTTCTTGCCGTCTAATAGGCTGAATGTAAGACTTGCCATTGGCAGGCCAATACAAGGAAAGATGGCTGTGAGGGAGCCTACAGGGCACTGTTCCTGAGTCAGTTGTCCCAACTTTGATGCAACATTATGCACTATTGGGAGATCTTCAAGAGAAATAACCATCTTACACAGTGATTTCTTTTTTTTAATAAAAAATTGTGTTTTTCAACCAACATAAGGGGTGGTGACAGTTTTATTACATGACATCAATCAACAGTCAATTAATTAACATAAATACATTTAAAGAGTAAATTGTTTGAGATACAGTGTAAAGTGTGCATTTCACCAGGACATAAATATAGTCTGACAAATGTAACACTAAGACTTCTGAAGAGTAGCTGTTCAAATCACTTACACAGTAAAACCAACTGTATAACTGCCCAAATCCAAATAAACCCCTAGACTTGTACAGATATTCACCATATTTCCTATACCTAGTCACCCCTTCCAGGTGTTAGGGTTCAATTTAGAACTGGGAGGGAGGTTAAACAGTAAACAGTAGAGGTCACAGAAAATCTAAAATACAAAAATATGAAAAGGCTGTAATTTCTTATAAGCAGCTATTTAATAACAACTCTGAACAAACTGAAAACTGAAAGGGTGTGGGACAGTGTCAGAGTTCATGAGGCTTGAGAGGTCTGAGGTGAGGGGGGAAGCAGGAAGTCCATCGCGCACTGAGTGAAAGCTCAAAAATATGCTCAGTTGAATTTGGAGTATGGGTTCGATCCACTCAGACCTGGAGAGAGAAAGAACAAGTGAGAGACAGAACAAGTTTGTCAATGTTTCAGTGATTTTTCATTTCCTTGTAACTCTGCTTTGAGCTCCTTTGAAAACATGACAGGTTCAATGTTGGAAGGAGTAGAAACGTCATACGAGGAAACGGTGCTCTCCGAATGGCCAAAGAACACATTGTTGGCATCGCATCACCCCGCCCTTACCATATTTCTTTCTGATTTCGCCATGTCTCTGTTTCATCTCTGCTTTCCTATTAAAGGCACAAAGAACAAGCTGATTAACCGAAACATTACCATGCAAACACAGACACACACACACACACACACAGGCACACACACGCACACACACGCACGCACACGCACGCACACACGCACACGCACACAACCAACAACATATATTTATAGTAATGCACAACTCTCAAGGTAGATAAAATACTCGGTCATGTAGGTCACAAACCGGTTTGGGCTGGCTAGTGTTTGTTTGTGAGGTGTGTGGGCAGCTTTTGTTTCGTTTTAGTTTGTGTCCTGCTATGCCTGTGAGTTGTGACTGTGACTGATATGAAACAGGACTAACAATGCAACAGGGGAGTGGTGTTCTGATCATAATCGCACAATCGTCACATTGTCAGATATAGACTCTTGAGAGACACAGTAACACACAGTAACACACAGCCATACATACTATAGTATACACACAAACACAACAAACTTGGCACAGGTCCCATGCTCACTAAATCAGGCCAAAAGAGCTCTTCTCATGTCATGCTTTGTTGTCACCAATACCAGATACCAGGTGTTGAATAACATTCACCAGGTCTCATAGGGTAAATAACTAGGCCTTCTATAATCTACAACAGGCAACCATGTAACTAATGACTCTTAAAACACACACACACACACACACACACACACACACACACACACACACACACACACACACACACACACACACACACACACACACACACACACACACACACACACACACACACACACGGTTCGACTCACCTCTCTTCCTGTTTGCCCTTTGTCTTATTGGCCTGTCTTTCCATCTTAGCGTCGAACCTCTTGGACCTGAGAGACACAGACACACAGAGGTCAGGTGACGAGGCTTACAGACGGTCCAAAGAGACTGTATGGTAATGTCTGAGAAAGCTTTGGGTTGGCCAGTACAAACAAATCCAGTACAAACAAATCCAGTACAAAACAATCCAGCAATCTACCAATTGATAATCAGATACAGAGAGATAAAAAAAAAAAAAGACAGACAGACAGAGCTAGAGGGGAGAAGTTCATAGTGATACAATCTTTGGTAAGAGCATTGTACTGCTTTCCATATACGTTTTTTTGCAGTGTGACACTATGTGAGAATAATGTTCCATCATCATCATCAGACAGGGCCGTTCCACAGCTGATAAACTCTCCAGATAAACGTACCCGGCTTCTCCACACTTGCAGCAACGGAAGAGGCACACCAAGAAGGCGATGATGATGATTCCACCCACCACTGCCATGGTGATGATCAGCGCCTGGAAGTTCACTGCATTACGGGGGAAAACGGGAACACAGTTGGGGACATTAAGACTGAGAAAGACAGAAGTCCAAGTCATTGTGACCTAATACACTGCGGCCCTTGCCACGTACACAGTACAAACGTCATGGTGTAACAATACAATATAGTTGGATGTTTATGTTGGGACAGTTGGAATGATGAGAGGAGGAGTGGGGGCGAAGGGTGTGAGTGCGTTTTTTCTCTTACTCCAGCAGAGCCCCCAGCGTGCATCATTGAGGGGACAGACGGAGTTGGGTGGCAGGATGGTCTTCACAGGGTACGTCATACACACCTTAGTCGTTTTACACCACAGGCACTGTAAACACACACACACACACACACACACACACTTTATTTAGGTCTACAATGAAGCATTGAGAGTATAAAGGACTCATGTTTTGTAGGTCAGACTCATGAATCCTGACACACACTTCAACACATCACACACCTCTGGGCTGGTGAATAGCCAACTCATGACTGTTTACTTACACAGCAAGCACAGATAGAAGGCAGAGAGAACATGAAGAGCGTGAGAGAGAGCAAGAGCGAGCGAGCTGTGATCAGTTACCTGCCTAACCAGTCTGACAGGTGTGAGAGGAGCTAAAACTGGCTAATACACTTGTAAACACCTCACTCCCCCTACATACAACACACACACACACACACACACACACACACAGTTTAATAAAGCACAATTAGTCACAACTTTATTGGGCCAAAGAGCAGCTGTGTAGTGAGTAGGGTGAGGGAGTGTCCAACAGAGATCAATCCAGCAGAAATAACAGGCTTTATCCCAGACTCACCGTCACATTCCTCAGGCATTCCTCACAGCTTGTTGCATTCATATTCTCACATGCTAAAGAGAGAGAGAGAGAGAAAGAAAGAAAGACAAACAGGTTCAAAACCATTAACACATAATGTGACAGTGAATAACTACATCATGTATACATAATGTTTGTCCTGTCGGCCTGTGAACCGTTTTCATCTCTAGAAACAGGATAGAATGTTTGTGCAATTAGAGAGCTGATGACGGGAGGCCTGGTAAGCCTGGTCAACGGCCTCTGTGGGACTCAGAACAAAGCTAATCCTCCTGAGACATCCATGGAAACACACACACACACACACACCCCTATTAACACCATCTACAGTATTCTTGTGGATAAGCATACAGGTCAGTCTATGTTTACACAAACAACTATATTGTTGCCCTGAAAAGGAACCAAGAGGGAACTGAAAACAGTCCATTGTTCCTTGTGAGCGGTTTCAGTTACATGTACAGAAGACACAGCGAGGAAACTCCCTTACAGTGTATTGCCAAAATCCTCAGGTACATAATGGTGTACAATTTAGCTGTATGGGTCACTAGACTGTTTCAACTGCACTGTGACTGCCTCCACACTGTCAAATCCTAGAGAGCCATGTATTGGCATATCAAAACAATGATTCTTGAATTAAATGTTTGTTACTTTCTGTCACTTTAGGATTTAACATCACTAATATTATCTAGCTTATTATTTCTACCTAGATTGACACGTGTGTTTAAAAGTGTCATTATAGGCTAAGGATTGAAACAAACTGGTTTAAAATGATGTAATAATTCACAGTGCGGAAATGTCTACAGAACATCATTAAAAGGAATCGAAAGTCTCATGATTCTCCTGGGGGTTTTAGTCTCAACAAGACACATGACACATGAAACACGACCCTATTAAATATAGTCTGTAGTGATTTACCTGTGCCAGGTGCGGAGGTCTGACCGAGCACCGTCGCCAAGCCGAAGACAAGGAGGACAACAGGTATAAAACTCAAATCCATCATTACAACTCCAACTCCTTTCTATGACTTGAAGTACCACACCACTCTCAGAGTAGGTTATAACAACGGTCTTACAAACGAATGCACTTAAAAACGTTGGCTTTTGTAGCCGTCCGATGTCGACTACAAATGATCCTCTTTTCTTGGAGATGTTGAGCGAATGAGCGATCAACCAAAACTCCCCTCCTCCACATGCGGGCTTTTACCAACGAGCACTTACGTCACCTGTGTGTGCGTGTGCGCGTGCAGAAATGTGTAAAAAAAATCATCAAAATACAAAATACTAAATAAATAATAAAGAATGGAGCTTGTCATATAGGCTATTTACATCATACACATGCCCAGCTGCTCTATTATAGACATTATGCAAACAAAACAGGTTGATTTTGCAGCAGGCTATATTCAGATGAATGAATAAGAGTATATGAATAAGAGTATTAGCGTCACCTCGCGGTCAATACATGTATTGATGTGATTCTGATGACTTGGTGCGGGACGAATAGGGAGGAGCAAATCTATAGCCCTCGCCCTAAGTCCCAAAACTATTCCCTTGACCCCAAGTCAGGGTATAGGTCACAGAGACCATGGCCCAGGACTTTGTGGGGGGCTGTTCTCAAAGATCACAAAAGTAGGCGATTTTAGGCCAATCACTATGTCGTGCACCGCAAAATTGATCCCTTGAACTCTGCTGAAGTAAATAAGCCTTACTGTGACGAGTACACGTGTAATTGCCATTTTGATCGGGCAGGTTTGTGGGTAGGCCTATCATGGGACTTGGGACTGTAGCCTCGGCAATCAAATTGTGAAATATTGTTTAGGCTTTTTTAGCAAGAAAACGGAGAGAGGGAGGGAGCAGTGAGCTCAAACATTTATTTTAATTAGCCTACAGAAACATAATATAAATATTTCTTATAAAGCCTACCCTACATCTTAATTTCTAGATTTGCATATTACGAATAGCTATCACGAATAGCCTACATCAAAAACTGTGACGCAATCCAGTGGTTATACAAACATGTGATGTGTCAAGTAGCCTCTGACATCACTTGTTTGGTACGTGCATAACAAGTCAATCAATCACTGTTATCAATCAATCAATCACTCACCTTTTCCGGATAGGCCAGCCTAACCTGCGCGCACGACTAGACATTTCCAGTCTCATTCCAGTCAGACAAGTACTGCTTTTGCGCAAGCAAAGTGAAGTCGGGCCCAAGCCCCAGTTAAATTGCAATTTAAAATACAATTAACTATTTAACGTAGGCTGATTAGCACAACTTAAACTAACTCACACATCCAAACCTACTAGGCTCTATAGGCCTAAATTCAACTTAATGTACCTCGCTTTATATGATAGCATAATGGCTTACTGCAGTTGTAGCCAGACTGAAGTTACCGCACCTGTAGTGCTTATTGATGTCATTTTCAGTCTTGGTTCATACAGCTGTATGGAAAGAACCATCATACACCTAAGTTTCATCAAAATTGTCCCAGAGGTGTCTGAGAATGCTTGTGACATACGAACGGACAGAGACTGAATCATGATCCCCTTTCCGATTTCATCGGTGGGGATAGGTGACCAATGCAAGCAACCCAATGACTAACTAATTTAAGTAATTTCAAGCGTCCCGGTCAAAACGTGTTAAACACGTGTTAAAGTCCCTCCCCTACAGTCCTTGACACTGTCTGGCAGCTCTCGCAAGTACAAGGAATTAGGCCATTCTAACCTAGTAACCTGCAACACACATGAAAAGAGCATGATGATTGCACAAAATCACACACGTTGGAACTCCTTGGGTTACCCTCTCTTGAATCTCGTATGACCCGATGAAGCGCTCGTTTTGGCCAGCAATTGTAAATGTAATCTAAAACAATATGAATCATGTAATAACATCGAAAAACAAGTGAAGTTCAGCTCCGCTATTACATAACATAATGCTGACTGTATTTGAAGATTTTCTTTCCTAAACGCTATATATCTATTTGCAAAATGTTGGGACAATATCATTAAAAAATCTAAAATAATCATGATTGATTAAACTTCCAGAATTTGATGATCATGTAAGTAAATGGCTTAGCTACTGTCCTTTCAAATGTGTCATAGGGGTTTTACGTCATGACAGCAATATTGGCAGATACATTAATTGCCTCCTAAATGACTTAAGGTAAGACGTTTAATGATGGATTAGCTCACATTAGAGATATTATGTAACATTTAATTACAGATTATTTTTTGTTCATTCAACAGACTTTTCGGTATGTCCATATTATTGAAAAACATATTTGAAACATAACTTGGCATCTATAAGACATTGGTCCTTACACTAATATATATATCACACACCACAAGCAATGATTTTACATATGGAATCAATGCAAATATTTATGCTAATCTTTAAAGTGCATTCTACTGAGATTAGATCTTCAACAAATATTTGTGCTCATCTTTAAAGTGCATTCTACTGAGATTAGAAATTGAACACTTTTTTCACAGTTTTGACATAGACTTCATCAGGCTGAGGCATCCTCTGGCTGCCTGGCTGAAGGAACTTGTCAATGGATGGCAGGCCTTTCATCCTCCCCTGAAAAGCCTGAAAAAACAACCATTCACACCCAGATAAGAATCCACCAACCAAGGACCAGGGTATCCACACAAATGTTGAGATGCTGTGAAATGTTGGATGATCCATGATGTTCATGTGATTTAATTGAGTGTGTTCGATTAATCACTTATAATGCACTTTACCTTAAGATTAGGGAATTTGGAGAGAATTGTAGGAAATTTCTCCTCCAACATCAAGGTGGTTTCAAGTAGATGGACATCTGCACAGCTCAGCTGACTACCCACCAGGTACTGGGAACCAGAGACCGCCTTTAGGAAAAAGAAAAAAAATCAAAACCCTCATTTTCTTTAGACTGAATATCTGTAAAATATTCAAGTGTAGTATAGACCAGACTGCCTCAAATACAAATATCAAATAGTTAAAGAGTTTTCACTTTGGAAACTATTCCATTGGCTTTTTTTCAAGAGGGAATAAGAAGGCTAAAAGATTTAACTGCCATCATGTACACATTGCTTTAAATATCATGTTCCTTCTCGTAACTTTAGGTCAACCCTCTACGTTTAATTCTGATTGTAAATATGCCTCTTTGTGACCTTTTCCCTACAAGCGTAGGCCTAAAGGAAGAGTGAGAGTACAGTACCTTCTCATACACAGGGAGGTATCTGTCTGTAGATTTACTCTGAATTAACTCCAACTTCTTTTTCAGCTCCTCAGGTGGGGTGAAGGGCAACATCATTATCATGTCCATCACGTCTCTCAACCCCTCAGCATACATGTCAATCCTAAAGATAAAATCATATCAGCATGTAAGGCCCATGATGGATATACCTGTCTTTCACACACTGGTTTTAAAGCATTTGTTTATGCCTGTCATGGGTCATTGGTAAATATACAGATCCCAGATAAATAGAATATCTCATTTAATTTCCAGCAATAGATCTTCAAAAGCACATGACCAGGTTGAACGTTTGACCACCACTCAACACAAAGGTTAGAGTACAAGAAGAGTAGGTTAAAGATCATACATGACTCGCTCTTTTAGGTCCTTCCCATACAGATTGTATTTCCCTGCTATGTAGTTCATGATAGCCTTGCTTTGAACAAGCTTCATCCCATCCATTTCCACCAGAGGAACCTGCTCAAACATGAGAGCCCCATCTGCAAAACGTTTGTCAAATTAACATATAGCAACTGATTAAATAGCAATCATGTTATCTGTCTGATCATTACTGACAAAACTTACCGCTCAACAGTTTTTCATACTGCTCTCGGGTTGTCAAATGCACTTCTTCAAACTGTAAAGATGATGTTTACGTTCAGAATGGAATTTGCACGATGGCAGCCAATTTATATCGGGAGACAGTCAGAAAAGGCAAATATGGTGAAAAAGACACGGCAGCTTAGCCATACATACCTCAACCCCAGCAACTGCTAAAAGCCATCGAATTGACTCCATTTTCCCCCTCCCATTGAAATAATACAACACAACTTTTCCAGCCATTGCAAAAATGTGTGAAAACTGTTGGAAGAGAGCATGCACATAAAGTTCAACCAAAGTTTCACATCATATGTGTACACATTTGACTTGCAATTCAAATTCTTTGACTTGCAATTTTGCTAATATATACTGACCTTGCAAATCAGAGCGTTCGTGTGAACTCTTCCAAGCCAAACCAAGTGAACTGTTTCGTAAGAATGACTGAACATTAATAAAGTAGACTTTAACCCATATCAAGGCCGACCCCCCCCAAAAAACCGAGGAGAGGGTAGCTGCAGCACACGATGGCGACCGGAGTATGGGCGTGTGGAAAGAAGTGGTCGTGTCGACAGAAATGGGCGTTTCGAAAGCAAGCAGCTAATTGGTCAGATATTAAGCAGCTAATTGGTCAGATATTCCAGCTCCGCCTAACCTTCTCTGCAAATTCAGACTCGATACACAACCGACATAGGTTTGAAGTCGTCGACAATAATTAAACAGGAATGTCGTTTTGCAAAAAGAGTAACACATTTATTAAATGATTGTGTGCAGTCAACCGGTTCACTCGTTGCGATGCACGCATTGAAAACTTCCCTCGTTTTTGTTTCACCGTCAAAATCAATACGACCACCTCAGCAGGTAAAAACGCATTCGCTCTAATCGTTGGAGAAAAGCTCATGATGTGCAGTTTGGGAACGAATCTTTTTACTGAACTGAATGTACACTCACTCTCTAAAGAGTCATGTATTTTAATCATCAATGCACAATAACACAAATTATAACATTTGGTCTACTGAAGAGGCATTCTGTGATAATTAGCCTGTACTGTACATCACACATGTCCCTTATTCAATAAAATTACGCAATCTGGAAGACCTATAGCCCTGACTCTCTTGTAGGGAAGTGTTTCACCTGCTTCATATATCATGTCGTCTTAGGCAGTATTGTAATTATAAACATACTTATTTTAATCATTTCCCTCTGTTCTTGATATAGGAGTGGTGAACATGCCACAGACAATAAGGGACGAGACTTGTGTGCCGTTTGTAGGTTTAATGTGCATTAACTGCAATGCTTACTTCAAAGACTCTGTGGGATACACAGAGAGTGGGAAGTGTGGAGTTCTACGGGGGTGTTTCACAGACCCATCCTTTCCTGGACAGTGCCCAGACCGCCAATTTGAGGGGAGAGGGGAGGGGGAGGTATGCTGTGGATTTTGGTCAGTTCCTTTTTTTTCTCCACACTTTACTATTGCATGTTTATCTTCATCTCATCTGTCCACCTTACCTTGATCCAGAACTCTGCAGGCTCTTTTAGGTAGCAAACTGCAATCTGGTCATCCTGTTTTTGAGGCTAACTAGTGGTTTGCACCTTGCAGTGTAGCCTCTAGTTCTGCTGGTGAAGTCTTCTGTGGATGGTAGTCTCTGACACATCCACACCTACCTCCTTGAGAGTGTATGCAAATCAATCAATCAACACACAAATATACTGTACCTGTTGCACTATAAGACTCCACATGGGTGAACTGAGGGTGGAAGGGGAGGGGTTGGGGGGTTACATCTTTATCAAAGGCTCTGGTTATATGGGTTGCACTATAACACTCCATTTAGGTGAGCTGGGGGTGAAGGAGAAGAGGCAGGGTGGTTACTGCGGAAAGAGAGGGGTGGGGTGGCTGGTATATCTGTTGCACTATTAGACTCCATTTAGGTGAGCTGGGAGGGTTGAGGGGGAGTAGGGACATGGTGGGTACTAGGGAAAGAAAGAGAAACTCCATGGAGGTGTACTGTTGCACTTTTAGACTCATGTATCTTATTTACTATCATGCTAACAGGATATTTTTGCGTTCAGTATTATACCTTGTTATTATCTCTATTGATTATTCATATCCTGTTTGAGTGTCTCATATAATAAAACTCCATATGTGAATTGTGTGTGTGCGTGCTATATTTAGTCATCAGCTGTAGTAGGCAACCTAGAATATTTGTGTGCCATCACTGGTTATCGCACGGAAAGTAAGTGAATGTAGACTTTGAAATCAGCAAAAAGCAGAAAATGAAATATATTAGCAAAGTTAGCATGTAAGAAATGACATCGTATTCGAATAATATTAGCACGCTGATGAAAAGCAGTTAGGCTACAAAACAATTAACGTTATGTCTCCATCCAGTATTGCTTTGATCAGCTGGGAGCGCGAAACGCGGTCTGGAATTGACCAATTTGACTAATGGGATCACTTTCAATGGCATAGACAACACTGTTCAATCAAGCGAGTCTATAGCAGAGCGCTTTCGACTCGCTCACTACTCCCGGGATGCAGCTCCCTATAGTTGAAACCAGAACGAAGAGGTAAACCATGTTCAACGGGGTATCAGTCTTGCGTTTTTCTATGGTATGAATCATGAGATGGAAATTCTGACGGTAGATGCTAAGTGGGATGCCACAATTACATAACATAATGGTGACTGTATTTGGATTTACATTCCAAAACGCTATATATGCATTTGCAAAATGTTCGGACATTATCATAAAAAAAAATCGAAATAATCATGGTTGACTTACATTTGATGTTCATGTAAGCAAATGTCTTAGCTAATGTTCTTTCAAATGTGTCATAGGGGTTTTATGTCATGACAGCAGTCTTTTTAAATTGGCGGATACCGCATTTTTGCAACAAAACTCTGCATTAATTGCCTCTGAAATGACTTAAGGTAATATGTTTAATGATGAATTAGCTCACATTAGAGATATCATATAACATTTAATTATGGCTGATATTTTGACTTTTCGTTATGTGATGTTATGTAAATAATCCAAATATTCGTGGTCATCTTTAAAGTACATTCTACTGAGATTAGAAATTGAACACCTTTTTCACAGTTTTTACATAGGCTTCATCAGGCTGAGGCATCCTCTGGCTGCCTGGCTGAAGGAACTTGTCAACAGATGGCAGGCCTTTCATCCTCCCCTGAAAAGCCTGAAAAGACAACCATTCACACCCAGATAAGAATCCACCAACCAAGGGTATCCACACTGACAAATGTTTGTAACTTTTGACCCTCCTTTCAATCTGCAGCAGATGTCTTGTGATTGTGAATAGGTAGCCGCTTGAGTCTGAAATGCTGTGAAATGTTGGATGATGAATGATGTTCATGTGATTTAATTGAGTGTGTTCGATTAATCACTTATAATGCACTTTACCTTAAGATTAGGGAATTTGGAGAGAATTGTAGGAAATTTTTCCTCCAACATCAAGGTGGTTTCAAGTAGATGGACATCTGCACAGCTCAGCTGACTACCCACCAGGTACTGGGAACCAGAGACCGCCTTTAGGAAAAAAAAAAAAAATCGAAACCCTTATTTTCTTTAGACTGGATATCTGTAAAATATTCAAGTGTAGTATAGACCAGACTACCTCAAATACAAATATCAAATAGTTAAAGAGTTTTCACTTTGGAAACTATTCCATTGGTTTCATCATACTGGGTAAACCAAATCAACCGCTGCTAAGGTATTTTAAAGTATTTGCCATATGTATTGGTCCTAAGTCTGGTATAGAGCACTTTATTCTGTTCACTTAGCAGACATGGGCCCAGATCTACTAAACATTTGCTTTTTTTCAAGAGGGAATAAGAAGGCTAAAAGATTTAACTGCCATCATGTACACATTGCTTTAAATATCATATTCCTTCTCGTAACTTTAGGTCAACCCTCTACGTTTAATTCTGATTGTAAATATGCCTCTTTGTGACCTTTGCCCTACAAGCGTAGGCCTAAAGGAAGAGTGAGAGTACAGTACCTTCTCATACACAGGGAGGTATCTGTCTGTAGATTTACTCTGAATTAACTCCAACTTCTTTTTCACATCCTCAGGTGGGATGAAGGGCAAGGTCATTATCATTTCCATCACTTCTCTCAATCCCTCAGCATACATGTCAATCCTAAAGATAAAATCATATCAGCATGTAAGGCCCATGATGGATATACCTGTCTTTCACACACTGGTTTTAAAGCATTTGTTTATGCCCGTCATGGGTCATTGGTAAATATACAGATCCCAGATAAATAGAATATCTAATTTAATTTCCAGCAATAGATCTTCAAAAGCACATGACCAGGTTGAACGTTTGACCACCACTCAACACAAAGGTTAGAGTACAAGAAGAGTAGGTTAAAGATCATACATGACTCGCTCTTTTAGGTCCTTCCCATACAGATTGTATTTCCCTGCTATGTAGTTCATGATAGCCTTGGTTTGAACAAGCTTCATCCCATCCATTTCCACCAGAGGAACCTGCTCAAACATGAGAGCCCCATCTGCAAAACGTTTGCCAAATTAACATATAGCAACTGATTAAACAGCAATCATGTTATCTGTCTGATCATTACTGACAAAACTTACCGCTCAACAGTTTTTCATACTGCTCTCGGGTTGTCAAATGCACTTCCTCAAACTGTGAAGATGAAATGTTTACATTCAGAATGGAATTTGCACGACGGCAGCCAATTTATATCGGGAGACAGTCAGAAAAAGCAAATATGGTGAAAAGGACATGGCAGTTTAGCCATACATACCTCAACCCCAGCAACTGCTAAAAGCCATCGAATTGACTCCATTCTCCCCCTCCCATTGAAATAATACAACACAACTTTTCCAGCCATTGCAAAAATGTGTGAAAACTGTTGGAAGAGAAAATGCACATAAAGTTCAACCAAAGTTTCACATCATATGTGTACACATTTGACTTGCAATTCAAATTCTTTGACTTGCAATTCTGCTAATATATACTGACCTTGCAAATCAGAGCGTTCGTGTGAACCAAATTTCGTAAGAATGTCTCGAGATTAAGGAAGTACACTTAAACCCATATTCGAACTCCCCCCAAAACTAGGAGCGGTTCGTTTGCCAAGCTCAAATCAGATATTCCAGATCCGCCTAACCTTCTCTGCAAGTTCAAACTCGATACACAATCGACACAGGTTTGGAAATTACGGTAAATCGTAGACAATAATAAAACAGGTATGTCGTTTTGCAAAAAGAGTAACACATTTCTTCAATGACTGTGCAGTCAACCGCTTCACTCGTTGCGATGCACGCATTGAAAACTTCTCTCGTTTTCGTTACATCGTCAAAATCAATACGACCACCTCAGCAGGTAAAAACGCATTCGCTCTAATCCGTGGAGAGAAGCTGGTGATGTGCAGTTCGATTAAATGTTGCCTTAGACACATCTTAAAACCATAATTAATAGAGGGGGAACACTATCTGACAAAGGAACACATATTGACACGACACCGGATTCCGAACTAGATATACAGTATGTGTTCAATAAATCATTCCATAATAGGCTATCCTTTAGCCCTCCAGTCATTGTCAATTTATTTAAAATAGGCCCACACTCAAGGAACATGAGCAACTCAGCTCAATTTAGTAAACAAAGAATCGTCATATCTCTAAATGTATAGACTTGGAGGCTACGTAGTATGAACCCATTTCTCAGGTATTTTTAGTTTGATAGGCCTATACCCGACACTGCGCACACACAACTGGAGAGGTTGAAAACACTGCATTTGCGCAAGCCAAGGTAAGTCGCCATGAAGCCCCAGTAGAATCATAATTAAAGCCTATATGGCGTTACCAATTAAAGTATAAACTAACTTAACAGCAACTACATCTGATAGGCCAATTGAACAAAACGTTGTCCGCAGATGCCGTACCTTAGCGCATGGCGCGTCACAGGACCACAGTCAGGTATTGACGCAGGCTTGATTAGGAGTGAAGTTGCTCCCGTGATGATGGGTCAGATTCTACGTTTTCTGGCCCAATGGTCAAATTGTTACTCTAGATGCGGATATTGTGTCTTGCGTTATTCTACGTATCAATGAAATGGGAATTGGAGGTGGATAAACTGACCCCAGAGCCGTGCGTAATCCAGAAATAAGGGCCTAGGCCTAGGCTATTGCCAATTTTATTGAGCAGGTTTGGGCATCTAGCACTCGGTTGACATGGGTGGGTATCTATCTTGGGACTTATACTGTGTATCAGGAATGTAGAGTATTGATAACTGTATAAAGAGAAAGGACAAGGAGGGAGTGAGCTCATACCGTTCGTGAGTTATAGGCTAACTATACAGAAAGATAATTGAGTTCAGGCGACTGACACTGTCATCTACGTGGATGCAGCAGCCACGCTACTCGGTCACGGCTTTTCACTGTCCTGGCGCCCCGCTGGTGGAACGAGCTTCCCACTGCTGTCATGACTGCAGAGTCACTATCTTCCGCCGTAGATTTAAAACCCATCTCTTCAGGCTACTCTCCCTCCTAAAGACCTTTTCATCCCCACTACCCCCCTGTACAAGTTTCTCTCCTGTTAAATAAATTCTACATGTACATCTTAATCCCTAATGTCTAACGTTCCCGTAGACACTAAACTCAGAAGGAATTGTCCGAAGGATATCGATTACCATATTCCATATACCTGTGAGCCGGGGCTCACAGGGACAGTCCCTTTGAAAATATGCCTCAAGCCCCTATGGAGGGGTGTAAGGTACTTGGTCCACACCCCGAGATCTGCGTCATCCCACCTCTGTGGAGTATGTGTCTCAAGGGCGCCACCCAAATGCTATAGATGTCCAAACCTGCCCAGTCAACCATGGCAACTATGGACCTAAACCTTTTAAGTGCAAAGCGTTGATCTTTCTCTCCCACATTACACAAAGTCAGATGGCCTTGAAAGGATTTACAGTTTTCAAGAAATCAAATATGAAGACTGTGATGTTTGATGTAGACTCCTCCCACATGTATGCCATTCCATTTGCGGGGTACACAAAAGCTATGACGCAACTTGGATTTGTTGAACAAACAAACTGATTCGTTGAACTTGGTTCAAGGCATGGACTTGTTGTAGACAATGATGAAACAGGTAAGGCTAGACAAGTTTATTTATATAGCACATTTCATACACAGAGGCAATTCAAAGTGCTTTACATAAAATAGATGAAATGGAAAGAGCATAACAAAATAAATAAAATAATACTAACCTAATATATCAATAATAACCAGGTATATCATTTTGCAAAAAGAGTAACTCATTTTCATGACACATTTTCGGTTGACTGAACAGCCATTGAAGAACAGTCATTGAACAGTCATTGAAGATTTCTCTTTTTGCTGAATTCCTCTTAAATCCCCAGTTGTGTGGCAGCTCAAGGTACTTCAAACGCATTTAGTGAAGAGCCACAACACAAATCAAGTTTGAGTTTACTAGGCCATGGATGGACTGTAATGACAGTCAGTTAAAACAGGAACAGTGACAAGTAGGGTAGATGAAGGTGAGGAAGATGAAGGTGAGGTAGAGTAGATTAATCAGAAGTCAACATCCATATCTACAAGCCAGTCTCAGATCAGAGTTCTACCATTTCACCTTTGGGTGACTTCCTCTCTCACTGTAACTGAGAGACTGCCTGCTCTTTACAGGAGGTTTCTTATTGAAAGTGTCAGTCCAACTGTCACCAGCAGTAGGAGTGGCAGGACAACATACCACCGATATCTCTCATCAGGGCCCTTAGGTACCACAGCACCACTCTCTGTTGTAGGAGATTACAAAAGAAAGAGTTGGAATGGCTAAACGAGGAGGATGAAATTGAATGATATGGCTATCTGCTTCTCTACTCCCTGTGTGTCTCAACATCTACTTTATGTACAGTATAAACACACCAATGTGGAGTGCAATTAGCTGCCTGTTTACCTGAGTGAAGTGTGATCTCTCTCCTGATCTCCTGTCCCAGGTCCTTGTTCTTCAAGAGAAAGGTGAGGGTTGTGTTGACTGGTCCCTGTAGGGTCAGGGTACTGGACACAGTGAGTGTTCAGCTCAAATTCAACTACAGAGACGGGGATAAAGACAGAGGTGTATAACCCTATCTATGGTCAGAAAAAGGAATGTTGAATTATGCTGTTTAAAGGTTGTCTAACTCATTACTACTGACTATTCCACTGAAACATTTGCAAAGAGAAACGAAACGTTGACACGTTTTCCAGTATGTGATATTCCTTGACTAAGCACGGCAGTCGTAACGACATTGTCATTTTGGTTATTTTTAGTTATTTCTGTAAATCGAGATTCACCTTCATTCTTAGTTTTCATCAAACATAGATTTATCATTCATTTACTCCACTGGCATGAATATCTTATTTCTCAAGGGTTCTCGTTGTGCATACTTTCATCTGTTCATGTATAGACATGCTTCTTTTCAAACCCAGACAACCACTTGAGCTTTGCCCCCTCACCCAGATTTGACAAATAACTACTGGGAAAAAAGTGTACACTAAACTGTACTCACTTCATATTAATTTAATATTCCGCTTTATATATAATTGTCAGTCGAAACATGTGTGATGAATTCAAGAAACCCAGACCTTACTGGGTGTCAGACCTTATTAAGTGTGGAAAGAAGAGTGACACAGAAACATCTTTACTTGTGACATCAGCAGTGCATGATTATAATATCACATGAACCAGGAGTTCTCAAGGATTCTGTCTGTACAGATGTGGACCTACACCTATGGATTCCTGTCTAGCATGTTTTTCAAACTCTTACAGATACACCACTTTGATAAGAGTGTTGTTGGCAGCGCTGTATCCAAAACAATGACATGTGACACCATTCATAGGTTTTGAGGAGAGTAGTTCAAAAATCCAGGGAGGCCAAAACAAAATATAAATATCCCTGTGTACATGTGTGAATACAGATTCAAGTGAAAATGACTACAGAATAATAAAGGTTGCTTGAATAAAGAACAACCCTGCATTATTGATTTTTTACCATTTAATGAATTTGTCTGTTTCATGAGTAGATTTGTCATGCTGATAGGGTAAGATATAATTTATTTTATTCCTTTTATTTACTTTAATTTCTCTTATTTCTTTTATGTCTTAAAATACTGTATTGCTATCTTGAGTTGCCATGCTGTAACGCTTAATTCTTGAATAAAGAACAACCCTGCATACAAAGGAAATGACCGTCAGTTAAAATAGGTAGTGAGGTAGAGTCATTGGATAACGTAGATGGATCAGATAGAAGGTGAGGTAGATGAAGGTGAGGTAGATGAAGGTGAGGTAGAGTAGATTAATCAGAAGTCAACATTCCAGTCTCAGATCAGTGTTCTACCTTCACATTTGAGTGACTTCCTCTCACTGTAGTTGAGGGACTGTGCCTGCTCTTTTGAGGTTTCTTAGTAAGAATGTCGGTCCAACTATCACCAGCAGGAGGAGTGGCAGGACAACATACCACCAATATCTCTCCCTGTGTGTCCTGTGAGAGGTGTGTGACAGTGTCATTTGGTGAGGTCCTTTCCACTGTTATCCAGCCACTGTACTGAGGGGAAGGGGTACCCTCCATGTGAGGTCAGGAGAAGCTCAAAACCACTGGGAGATGTTGTGAACTTCAGATGAGGCTCGTGGTAGACAGCTGAGAGAGGACATGGAGGTGAACATGAAAGAAGATGTTTTAACAAACTTTATTCAACACAATTATTAAGGGGTCTTAATAAGAGCAGTCCATAATTCACATTGACGATAAGCAAAAAGAGCTGTGATTACCTGCTACTTCTAGAAGTTATCTTTCTTGTAGGCTGCCCAGAAGTGTTCTCACAAAACAGATTCAGATAATTGCATTGGCTACTTACTGTCCAGCCAGGCAAAGTGGGCCCGCTTTCTAAAGTCTCCGCTGCTCACCAGATCCGTTAATGCCTTGCATGTAAAGGAGAGGGTCAGGTATGCAATATCCCCCTCTGAGAGGACCACCTTCAGACAGACCTCCTCCAAGACAACGTGTGGCATCTGAAGGGCAAATTGCATTTAAGTGTATTGCAAAGGTTGTTACTTTGACCAAGTCTAACCTATAGCAGAGCGCTTTTTGCGCTTTTGATACACCCACTCCTTTCGACATCCCCCCTCCTTTAGACACACCCACTCCTTTAGACACCCCCACTCCTTTAGACCCGCCCACTCCTTTCGACATCCCCCCTCCTTTCGACACCCCCCCCCCGCCCACTCCTCCCGGGATGCAGCATCCTATCGTTGGACGATTCGGGAATGCGCACGTTCCAGGCGTAACACTCGGGCTCGAGGAAGGATGAATGTTAATGTCAAAGATGGCGGCGGAGGGAGGAGGGAAGGAGATGAACGAAATTAAAACTCAGTTCACCACTCGGGAAGGTGTCTATAAACTCCTCACTCACTCCGAATATAGCCGCCCCAACAGGGTGCCTTTCAATTCCCAAGGCTCAAACCCCGTCAAAGTCTCGTTCGTCAACGTCAACGACCAGTCGGGCAACGGCGACAGGATCTGTTTCAATGTGGGCCGAGAGCTCTACTTCTACATCTACAAAGGCGTTAGAAAGGTAACTCAGCATGATGTGAAACTCTCAAACGATTTCTCTTTGCTGTGTCTTGAGTCAGAATGGGTTTGTGACTACAGGTCAGTGTTTTGTTTTTTTGTTCTCCTGTTTGCGATCAGAGCAAAGTGACAGCTAGTGACACTGTCAGGTACTCCCGAGTTGCCTTGCTAGCACTACTGGCTAGTTTGCTCTGCACAGCCCACCTCGTCCAAAGTGTTGTGGTTCTGCACCACACAACAAGCCAGCTGGCTAGCAAATGCTATCTTACTGACCCAACTCTAGTCTGACAGTGACAGCAAGCTAGGCCTTGACACCTGTCAACGCCCCAATGATGGACAGTTTTTACAGGTATAGCATGAGTGGCTCTCTGTCGGCAATTGCCTGTGACCTCAAAGTCCTGTACCTTCCACTACACGGCTTGGGAGGACGACGTTATTGCAGAGGGATGCTCTGGAGTGACTTGGCTATGCTAAGCTAGGCTAAGCTAGGCTAGGCTAAGTTTGACAGGTGGAAATGAAGCGTTGACGCGACGTTACTTGCGCAAGAATTGCACCGTCAGCCAGGGCATATTGGTGAAATGAGTTGGGCAACAAAGGTGCGTTGTTTCTTGACAAGTCAGTCACATGCGGATGTTTTCACTATGACTTCATGTAGTCTAAATGCTAGGCGTCTCCAGTGCCAGATAGGCTGTCAACGACAGAAGGTGATCAGGAAATGCATGATGACTCACCTGACGTGATGCTGTCCACTCTGGGCCAAGAGTTGATTATGCAGCAAGTGTAGGGCTGTGGGTGCTAGATCCTCATGTTTCTTCTATAGACATATGAACACATATTGATATGAAAATATATATGTACGATTCTATATTGCGTTCCATTCATTACAATGAGCCCCGTCCTCCCATGTCTGCCTCCACCAGCCTCCCCTGGTATGGACTATACCAGGGCCAGAACTGCTAAAGCTTCTGCAAACTTATTTGGGAGGGGAGTAGGACTCGGCTGAGGCCAAGGGACAGATAGCTGACCGGACACTTCATGCTCCAGGAGGAATTGATATCTACTCTGAAGGCTGGTTTCCCGGCCACAGATTAAGCCTAATCCTAGACCTACAATGTGTCTTCAGTGAACCACGATGTGTCTTTCCACTTGAAGTAGGGTGTGAACCAGTAACCACTGTGAATGCTGTGGTGCTGGTTAACTGTGGCCCTTGAGCATTTTGGATACAGCTGAAACCTCAAAACCGCTATGTTATTATTCCCTTTGTTATTATGTCAACACAGTGTTTGGGGGTTTGGAAGCTATTAGGCCTTCAGGTGGCAAATCTAGCTTATTGCTCTTTCGCCTTATGTTGAGTTGTCTCTTTCCCTCAGGGTCTCTAGGTGGAGGAACCTCTGTTGATAGTCAATAACAAGCCCCTCGAGACACTGTCATACTTTAAGTCTGTGAAATCAGGTGGATATGAGAGCCTTTGATGACTTCTGATTCGTAAAGCGTCTAAAAAGCCTTTGATTTGACCGTAATAGATCCGGAAGACGCTGTAATGGAACCCCTTTGTGAAATGCTTTCATCTGCCGCCATATTGTTGGAATACTGTGGCGTGACTCTGCGCTCATAACATTTGTTTCATTGCTGTGAAATGACATTTATTCTCCCTATTTTGTACATCAATTGATGCTTTGATCTGAGATGTAATCAAGAGCAGGAAACATGATGCAGGCAGCATTTGAAAAGGTTACTTACTGCCCTATTAGCTAACTCTCTCTCTCTCTTTCATTCTCTCTGTGTGTGTGCGTGTGTGTGTGTGTATTGTGCGTCATCCTCGCAGGCGGCTGACCTGAGCAAGCCTATAGACAAGAGGATCTACAAGGGAACACAGCCCACGTGTCATGACTTCAACCACCTCACTGCCACGGCGGAGAGCGTGTCCCTGCTGGTGGGCTTCTCCGCCGGCCAGGTCCAGCTCATCGACCCCATCAAGAAGGAGACTAGCAAGCTTTTCAATGAGGAAGTAAGTCTGGCCTGGGGACGAGGGGAGAGTCCCCTATCTCAGAACTGTTTTTTTTCCAGCCATTCAAAGTCGTCTAGGGTACATTTTAATCTTTTGTGTCTGTCTGTCTGTCTTTTTTTGTTTTTGGAAAGATTGTTATTTAATTTGCGATTTGATTATTTGCTGTGAAGAAAACCAACACAGATTATATAAATGTCAAAGGAATTTAATCACTGTAATCAAATGTAACATTTTGGACATACTTTTATCCTGAAAAGCTCTTTGTTGCATACATGAATACAATTACAATTTGACATTTTCCTCCTCCTCCCCCTTCCTCTCTCTCTCTCTCTCTCTCCCTCCCAACCACTTCCGACCCCCAGAGACTAATAGACAAGTCCAGAGTGACGTGTGTGAAATGGGTCCCAGGCTCAGAGAGTCTCTTCCTGGTGTCCCACTCCAGTGGGAACCTGTACCTGTACAACGTGGAGCACACCTGTGGCACCACGGCCCCTCACTACCAGCTGCTCAAGCAGGGGGACACCTACGCCGTCCACACCTGCAAGAGCAAGTCCACACGCAACCCCCTGCTCAAATGGACTGTGGGCGAGGGGGCGCTCAACGAGTTTGCCTTCTCCCCCGACGGGAAGTTCCTGGCCTGCGTGAGCCAAGACGGCTTCCTACGGGTGTTCAACTTCGATGCAGTGGAGCTGCACGGGACCATGAAAAGCTACTTTGGGGGGCTGCTGTGTGTGTGCTGGAGCCCGGACGGGAAGTACATCGTAGCGGGCGGCGAGGACGACCTCGTGACCGTGTGGTCGTTTCTGGACTGCAGGGTGATTGCGCGCGGTCACGGACACAAGTCGTGGGTCAGCGTGGTGGCATTTGACCACTACACGACTAGCGTGGAGGAATCAGACCCCATGGAGTTCAGCGGTAGCGACGAGGACTTCCAGGACCAGATCCACTTCGGCCGGGACCGGGCCAACAGCACGCAGTCGCGCCTCTCCAAACGCAACTCCACGGACAGTCGGGCGGTGAGCGTCACGTACAGGTTTGGCTCTGTAGGCCAGGATACTCAGCTGTGCTTGTGGGACCTCACAGAAGACATCCTCTTCCCCCACCTCCCCCTGTCCCGGACAAGAACACACACCAATGTCATGAACGCTACCAGCCCCCCAGCGGGAGGGGGAGGGGGTGGTGTCGGGGGAGGAGGGGGCGGGGGAAGTAGTAGTGGTGGTGGTGGTGGTGGTGGGGGGGGCACGGTAATAACGACGACGACAACAACAACAACAACAACAACAACGAGTAATACCCCTAGTACTAACGGCAACAACAGTGGCGCCAACACGCCCGGTAACTCCCTCCCTACGCCCCTGCCTCGCTCCAACAGCCTGCCCCACTCGGCCGCCTCCACGGCCAACAACAGCAAGGGCGGCGGAGGCGGTGGCGGTGTCATGGACAGCGCCATCGCCACGGGCGTCAGCAAGTTCGCCACGCTCTCCCTCCACGACCGCAAGGAGCGGCACCACGAGAAGGACCACAAACGCAACCACAGCATGGGCCACATCAGCAGCAAGAGCAGCGACAAGCTCAACATGCTCACCAAAACCAAAACGGACCCCGCTAAGACTCTGGGGACCCTCCTCTGCCCGCGCATGGAGGACGTGCCCCTGCTGGAGCCCCTCATCTGTAAGAAGATAGCCCACGAGAGACTGACTGTACTGATATTTCTTGAGGACTGTATAGTGACAGCTTGTCAGGAGGGATTTATTTGCACTTGGGCGCGGCCTGGCAAAGTGGTAAGTTCTTTTTGAATAGAAACACGTGGGGGAGTGCTGCGACTGTGGGCTTAGTCTCCATCACACCTTTTGCATTTGTCTTTGTAGTCTCGTAAAAAAAAAAAAAAGCAGTTGGTTTCAGAACACTGTGGCAGGGCAGGGACCCATTTTGGAACGTTACTATAAGTGTGGACATTTTGGAACAGCATTATGAGGACAGGTATACTACTACTACTACTACTACTACTACTGCTACTAATGCTACTACAGTACAACACTATCTTCAGTAAATGAGAATGGAGGTTTCCCTGCACCTGCAGTACTTACTTCTACACATCTCAAAGTGTGTGTGTGTGTGTGTGTGTGTGTGTGTGTGTGTGTGTGTGTGTGTGTGTGTGTGTGTGTGTGTGTGTGTGTGTGTACGTTCGTCAGCCACCCCCATGCAAGGCCCATAAAGTATGAAATGGTGTATGGTCAGAAAGTTATGTACAATCAAGTCACCTCTTGCCCTTGGATAAGTAAGTGCCCTTAGGTACAGTAGCCCTCCCTGTCAGTGGACAGAAGACGTTGATCCCTATTGAGCGTATGTTGAGTATTGTATTGGCTCTCGACTATCTCACAACACACAGCACAAATCATCTGAGTCTGCACACACCCACCTGTTAAACCTTCACACTCAAAACAAGCCTCTGTATTTGCCAAACAACATTCTGTGCATTTCTAAACAGAATGGTCAAGTTCCAGGTGACCTACCGTGCAGTTAGGCGGGGCAGATCAGCAGATTGCTATGTCATATTGATGCGGTTCTTGAGATGGTCAACACTTATCCAGGTGCTGGGAGATCTGATAATCAGCACATCGTGACTGCAATGTTGGCAACCTAGGCCCAGAATTTAAAAACGTTTAATATAGGTCATTCTGGTTATTCATCCAGATTATTTGTTGCTATCCAGGATCAGATCTATCTGGCAGATTTTGAGTTGTATGGGGGGGGGGGGAGGAGAGAGAATCAGCCTTCTTAGCAAAAAAAGATTCCAGATCATTCTGATCCAGATTAAAAGTTTTGAAATGTTGGGCTCTGGGGTGCAACCAGTCACTGCATCCACTTTGACTGGCTGCTGTACACCATCAGGTCCACTGAAGGGCAGGGCGGTGGGGGACACAGGGGTTGATGATTTTGTTGCTTTGTAAACTTTCCCAATGCAAATCTCCTTGTTTTCCTTTTCCAGGGTTTATTGTCATCCCAAAACCAAGCCAGCTCTCCCAGTGGAACTGTAGTATAGACCCAATATTTCTGCTGCTAAGAAAACCCCTGCATCACACCAGAGTCTGATGCTGCTCTTCATCCTCGCAAAGCATTGCAAGAGTTTTTCTTTTTTTCTCCCCCTCCCCCCCCTTCCCCCTTCCCCCTCCCCTCCCCCCCCCCCCCTCCCCCCCCCCCCCCCCCCCCTTCTCTTATTTCCTTTTCTGTTATCTTTTCTTTTTTTGGTTCCACTCACATGGTCTGAGACCTAAGAGTGTGTTGGAGGTCTTCTTCTGATACACAGATGGAGAGAAAGGGTGTGGTGCAATGTTGGACAGTGTCTTTCTGGAATTTTAAAATGTTTTAAATCGTGTGTCTTCTCCTTTTTTCGCTCTCACACATCTCACGAGACAGTTTCTTTCTTTTTTTTTGGGAGGGAATTCAAGCTTGGCTTAGTTAGATGCAAATCAGTTAAACGTGGCTTGTGATTAAAGGGATAGTTCACCCATCTTTCTGAATTGTTAAACCTTTTGCCTTTTTTACCTTGGAAGTAGGCTGTGGGCCAGGAGTGACTGACTAAAATATGACTTTTGGGTACACTATCCCTTAAAGACCAAGCGTGTGGCATCCAAGGATTTGCTTCCATCCAAATTCATAACATTTTTATTTTTTTCTTGAATAAAATCGCCATTAAGAACTTTGCACTGATTTTGTTAGTTGTTTTTGTTTAATTGTTTGTTTTGTAACTACTTTAATGGAACAAAAACACGGAGAGGTTGGAGGGTGGCCTTGATGCACTCGGCTTTATCATCCTCAGTCTTGAAACCTGAATCTAGAAAGCTGGATGCGGCAATCATACTAGAATTCTTTTTCTTTTTTTTTTTTTTAAGAAAATTTGTTTGCACTTAAAAAAAAAAAAAAAAAAAAAGTTTATTAGAAGTAAATGGCTTTACATTTTGGGTGCGCAAGAAAAACGGACAGCTATTAGGTGGAGAAATTATGAATTGATAGATTAAAACCTTTGTGTCTATTGAGCATTTATTTTAATATTATTTCAGATTAAAAGTCTGCTCTGTATCATATGTATAATATTGTAATTCAGTGATTGATGGGGCAAAAGCAAACGATAATTACTCTAGCGGAAGTTTTGTCATCATTTAAGGAAATAGTGATAGGCCTATTTCTTCTAAAGCAGAAAATATACATATTATTAATAATATTAAAAAAAAATGTTGAATATGCAGGTTTTTTCTTTTTTCCTTTGCCCTTGTTCAAAACTTGCCCAGATGTATTTTGATATGAAGGAGATTTGTTTTTAAATGCTCTATTTTCCAGGATGGAAATGCTTACAGAATCATTAAATGTGCAGAATTTATACAGAGAAGCTGTCAACTCTGTTGTATCCCATATATGAAGCTCAGGAAGCCTTTCAGACTTAGAAACAAATAACAACAGTTAATATTTCGCTTACCAACAGCAACGCTATTCTATGTGACGCTAAGTACAGTAACACACCCACTAGGAACCAGTAGGTTTTGAAGTTAAAAACCAGTAGGACCTTTATCCGTGTGACACTATTAAAAGTTTTAATGTACCCTCTATTGTGACTACCAATCATTGTTGATGCCATGATGAAGAGTTCCAATGCCTCCAAACTAACCGGGGAAAGTAAAGGATGGTGAAGTGAATATATTTTTGATTAATGTGGTTAACATTTTACATTTCACACTTTTATTCTTCATTAAAAAAAAACATATGGTTCTATTGCACTTGTGTTTGTTACTGATATGTGTTTGTCAAATTATTGTGCAGATTCATTAAGTAAACAGCTTGGGTTAGGAGTATATGTGTTTACTTTGTGGCCATAAAGATAACATACATATGAAACATACACCTTGACTCTGCTGGTCCCATATGTACAATAAAGTGCAGATATGGTTAATTTTTATGTGCACACATAAACACTACTTTAGCTAAATATCCCATACAGTAGTAGTCATGTTTTACAGGACTATGGCCTTGGATGTAGTCGTCATATTGAACAGGACTATTGTCCCAGACACTAGTAGTCATGTACAGGATTATTGCCCCAGACAGTACAGTAGTAGTCATATTGAACAGGACTATTGTCCCAGACACTAGTAGTCATGTACAGGATTATTGCCCCAGACAGTACAGTAGTAGTCATGTTGAACAGGACTATTGCCCCAGACAGTACAGTAGTAATCATGTTGTACAGGACTATTGCCCCAGACACTAATAGTCATGTTGAACAGGACTATTGTCCCAGACACTAGTAGTCATGTACAGGACTATTGCCCCAGACAGTACAGTAGTAGTCATGTTGAACAGGACTATTGCCCCAGACAGTACAGTAGTAATCATGTTGTACAGGACTATTGCCCCAGACACTAATAGTCATGTTGAACAGGACTATTGCCCCAGACACTAGTAGTCATGTTGTACAGGACTATTGCCCCAGACACTAGTAGTCATGTTGTACGGGTCTATCGCCTTGGATGTAATCGTCATGTTGTACAAGACTATTGATGGACTATTGCCTTGGATGTCACTGGGGATATGTCAGGTACTGAAAGACTATTGTGATCATATCACAAAAGTGATGCACTTGGAGTAAACAAGACTGATTTCTCAAAACAATCAAAATTGATAAAGCACCAGGTTTCACAATTTAGTATAATAATTAACTAGTATGTTAAATCAAGTCATCAAAGTGAAGGTGTGAATATATGGTAAACCAATAAATTCACACCTTCATGTTGAAGTCTTGATTAAACATGGCAGAGCTAAGTCTCCCTTGACATTCTAGGTTGTCATCTGAGTGGTGTAATTAGCTCTATTGTGTTAACAGTTGTAAAATTACACACCTAATTTAGTTTAGGCTATGGCTGGGTTAATAGCTAATACAATCTCATTAAGATAACACCCACACTGACAGTCAAATACACTTTGGGAGTCATCACATTGTATTTCATGTGCAGACATTCTGAGGGGCTACAAATATGAAAGCCTAGTAATTATTGCTAAGGTAACACAACACTGTTATTCATTTTGTTTGCATTGCTCTCCAGAAGGCAGCGATCGGCTTTGTTCAAACAATGTTTTCTTAGTAACATTTCAAACAAGCAGATAAGAGTATTTACAGTTGTACAGGTCTGTCTTGTTCCCCAGAAACTTCACAAGTCTTGATGAGGAAGGTTTTGGCTGTCAGTGTCAGAAGCCACCACGTTTTCTCTCCAGAGGGGGCATGTAGTAGGTCTTATAAGCAGAGCGGTGTGACTCTTCTCTGGGCTGGGGACACACACACACGCAGGCCCATTGTTAGCAATGCATAGCGATTCTATTGAGAGACATCATTTTTCTGACATCAGAGGGCTCTTTCTCCACCTGCAATACAGCACACTTTCATCCCTACAGACGCCAAGATTGAGGACCATTTCAATTTCAATCGACTCAACACTCGAAGTTCAATTCAATTCAATTCAAAATCCTTGAGGAAAAAACAATCGGCTTAGTTTCAATTCACACCTGTCCTTGAGTGTTGAGTGAACTGACGGCCAGGCTGTGAGTCGCGTCCTGTGTGTGTGCGTTTACCTTAGTCAACCGCGAGTGGCACTTCTTGGATGTGATGGCGGGCAGGGAGCCCCGGTGAGAGAGGGTGAGGGCTGGCATGGTGGACACAGTGGGGTAGATCTGCGGAGCGGGCACTACCACGTTGAGTTTGGGCAGTTCCACTGGGTAATGCGGCCCGTTGCGTCGGGGGAGAGGCTCGGCAACGTGTTTTATGTTGTGCTGCGAAGAAGGAAATGACGATTAGGCCATCACCATAAAGCATTTCCCTTCAAAAATGGCTCCTCAATCACGGGATTTCTGTGGAGCGTTTTATAGCGTGCTGCAAAAGATAAAGCAATATTAGGCCCTAACAATAAGATGTCTACTTATTTATTTCTACTTGTGTTTTATGACATTTCATTATTCCGAATACAGCAATGTTTCTCCTGACTAAGAAGCTGTGACATGAGGTTCACTCTCCATAGCAGTGGAGGTAGACATTGGAGGACGGGGCTCATTGTAATGCACGGAATGGAATGAGGAATTCCTCATTCCGTTCCGTGCATTACAATGAGGCCGTCCTCTGGTTTCTGCCTCCACCAGCCTCCCCTGCTCCATAGTTGTTTATACTTGAGGTAAAATGCTGTCTGTCTCACCTGCCTCCTACTCTGTCTGGCCACGCGCCACAGCTGATCCACAGAGCTGGGCGTGCTGCTGCCTTCCCCTCCCTCTACCGTCCCGATGGCCCTGCGCAGACTGTCAGCTCTCCTCTCAGCCAGTCTGAGACACCGACCCCAGGAGGAGGAGGAGGAGGAGGAGGAGGAGAAAAGACAACACTCATGAAAACGCTAACATTTTTCGGAAACTTTTCTTGCAAGATACAGGCAAGGACTGTGTTATGGTTCATAGTCCTTGTTTAGAATACTAACTGTGTGTGCATGTGTGTGTGTGCATGCGTGCGTGCGTGCGTGTGTGTACGTGCATGCGTGGGTTCCGGGGCCTACCGTAGTTCCCTGAAGTATGCGTGCTGCAGCGCGGCCCGGGCGCTGATGCGTTCGCCGGGGTCGTAGGCCAGCATCTGGTAGAGCAGAGACAGGCCTGGGGCGGAGCAGGTGGGGATCAGCTGGGAGATACCACAGCCCTTCTTAGGAGGGAAGTCAAAACGGATCGCCCTGGACCTGTCAGACATCAGACACAACACTGAGGACACATCCGTCTACAGAACATACATTAGACATTGGTTCTGTGGGCTGGGTCTCAATACGATGTCATTGCTCCCTGTCCTCCTTTCCTTCATGACCTCTCGTAGGTGATAGGATTTCAACATATTGCATCCGCTTCTCAAGCGATTGACATAGCCTTGGTTTCTTTTTTTATTTCCAAACGCAATTCCGATGTAGTCAGAATTCCAAAACTTACTGCTTGAACTTTTGAAGCATGCTGGTGTCAGGTGTCCCCAACACATCATGAATCTTGGCAACCTGATCCAACTCGTTGGTTCCAGGAAACAGGGGTTTGAGACTGAAACACAATCATGATCATCTGTGGCATACAGGCTTATCTGCATATCATTTGTTTATGTCTGTGCCCTGTGGCCACAGCTGTGACTGGAAGAACATCACACCAGAACACCAGACTAGAGTAGAGTAGTCCCTGATATTTTAATAGAATAAACATGTCCAGCGCTCAAAAACACATGTGGTTATCTTTTTCTTTTTCTTTTTAATTTACATCATACACATCAGCTGAGAGATGCACTGTACTACTGTACCAGATGATGTAAACAATTACAGATGGCTAGAACGCACAAACACACAGTACAGTACGAGCTACTTCTCTGTATTCATCCATCGCAGCCACATGTCGGAGGAAGGGCTCGTTGCAATGCATGGAATGGAATGAGGAATGGTATCAAACACGAGTGTTTGATACCATTCCTCATTCAATTGCATGCATTACAATGAGCCCGTTCTCCAATTTCTACCTCCACCAGCTTCCCCTGCTTCATGTACTGTACCTGATGATCTCATAGAAGACACATCCAGCACTCCACATGTCCATCTTGAGGGAGTAGTAGCCGTCTGTGAGGAGACACTCTGGGGCTCTGTACCAGCGCGTGGAGATGTACTCTGTGTACGGAGGTTTGGAGTACACACTCCTGCACGAGCCAAAGTCTCCCAGCTTCAGGACATCGTGCTACGTCATAGACGTGACATCATGCATGTTTTAAAATACGGTATGTAACAGTCACAATTATTATTATTATTATTATTAACTATTATTATTAGAAATCAGGGGTTTAACTTACTCTGATCAGAATGTTCTCAGGCTTGACATCTCGGTGGAAGATCCCAATGCTGTAGCAAGAGAGGACAAGTGTTATACAACCCCTATATGTATATATGTATATATATGTATGTGGCAAACCTTAAACATACTCTATCACCCAACCATACAGTAAATCTATTTGCAGAAAGAAAAGAGAAGGAAATCATGTATTTTATGAACAGGGTCCAGCGCACACAGAGGATGCAGTACGCCATGCATGTGATTCAGTATTTTCATGCCTACCTGTGCATATGCTCCAGTGACTTGCACAGTTGGTACATGTAGTGCTTGATTTTACTCTCTGGTAAAGGATGCTGCCTCCCTGGAAAAGAGACACAAGTCAGACATGAACAGGTACGGTAAGGTTCTTATGGACAGGGTAACTGACATTATATTACAGTATATTGACACAGATACGGTTGTTAGTAGGGGAGGTAGAAATCGGAGGACGGGCTCATTGTAATGCATGATACCATCCCTCATTCCGTTCCATGCATTCCATCCAATGAGCCCGTCCTCTGATTTCTACTTCCACCCAGCCTCCACCGGCTGTTGAATTCCCAGTTCTTGAATTCCCAATAGTTGTTTTTATTTATTTTATTTTATTTATTTATGTGTTTATTTAAGGTCGTGGAACTGACCTCGTATGAACTCATAAATGTTCATCTCCATCAGCTCACATATTAAGGACAGGGATCCCGTCTCGTCGTCACTAGAACACAACAGGGGTCAGGATAACATTGTCATCGTACAAAAGACATACCCTCACTATAGGCCATTATACAGTTCAGGTTTCACATGGAAGAGAAAGAGAAGGCCATAGGTGCATTGTACTCACAATATCAACTCATGCAGCTGAACGATGTTTGGGTGTGGGCACAGTTTCTTCATCGCCTGGACTTCCCGCAGGTTGTTAGCCTGATCCCGACTGCAAACAAAATAGCAGGTATGGACAACTTGTAAAAAGAAATGGTGTTGCTGTAGACTATGATAACTCACCACCACACCTGGTTAATGTGAACAACATCACACTATGCTGTCTGGTCTTCAGTTCACCACTTCTTTACAGGAGCTCTGTCTATTTGTTTATATTCCACAAATGGAGGTGCACCGCCATTTCACTGTCAATCCGATTAAACCAATAGGAGTGTCACAGTACAGTAGCTGGATATCATAGACAAATGTTTCCAATCAGTGCACAAAAGAAGCTTCAACAGGTATCTCCGCTGACCTAAAGCTTATCTAGACAAGGTCATGGCCTGGGTATGGTGTCACCCAATAGGATAGTTAAAACTAGGGGGTGTCATGCAGCTGGCTCTAGTTACAAGGGTCTAAAGCACACAGAGGATGCAGGACACCATGCATGTGAAGACAGCACACCTGGTAACCTGATGAAGTTAGCGAAGCATAACTTACAAAAAGCATGACAGGTATGGACATTGTTACCTGTTAAGGGACTCCTTCATCGTTTTACACGCGTAATACTTTCCATCTTTGAGGCTTTGAGCCTTCACCACCTCAGAAAACGTCCCCTCTCCAATTTTCTTTATTATTTTGTAATCTGCATCACATAAAAAAAGGAGATGATGTATGCCATGTGGACTTGCTCACCTGTGCAATGCTTGTTACAATGTAACAACATGCTGTTATTAATATGAACTTTGACAACACGACAAAAAAAAGAAAGACAACTTGCATTGCAGAAAACGCCTGTTTAGATATAATTATGTTCTATATGGAATGCATTAACGGACATTAAAGTTATATTTGCGTAAAGAGTATATAGTTTATCAAGAGATTTTTCAAGAATAACGGGCAACAACCTGTCTTAAAAAGAGCTAGCAGAAAACGTGCAAGGCATTCACTTGACAGGTCGAGATCCCTGCGCTGGTAAACTTACTATCCATTCTTCAAAGTCTTCACTGGATAGAAGTAGATTATCCATAATAAGTATATTTGAATAGGACATTACGATGCTGTCATAGCACTGTCTCGGTGTGGCAAGCTAGCGAACTGATCAAACTGCGAACAACCAAAAAGAAAAAGGCAGGGGAAAAACACGCCTTTAGCATTAGCCATGTTAGCGGTGGCCGTCTCCTTGGTAACCAGGCACGCCTCACCCTGAACTCTGACCCGAGGTAGAAACGAGCCTGTACCTCCTGGCTATCCATTTCTGACAGTGACAGGGGACTCACTGTTCACGTTAAACCATTGAGTTTAACCACCAAAATACAGTAGGCCTTAATATACCTGAACATAACATAACAATGAACCACATTGTGTCTAATATTACCGAAATTGCATGAAACATTTACACATATAATAAAACATGCCTGGCCTCGTGGAAATATTGCAATTGAGCAAAGGCAATGAATATAAAAAAAGAAGCGAAATCTCACCCTTTTTCAAAAGATGGTTGCTCAGAGCAAGCTCAGATCTTTTTCGATTGTGCCGTGATGGATTATTTTTGTAAACGTCCATGGAACCTCTTCTTTTCCTTTCGATGTTAGGTGCATCATATGGTTTGCAAATGCATGCTCTGTGTTTTTTTTTAGCCTCCATGCTCTACGATACCAACTATCTGGAAACACTCCAAACCACACACGGTCAACACAGCATCACATCACCTGGCAGCATCATCAATTCATCATTGCGTAATGTAAACCGTTCTAATCAGGTATCTGCGCAGGTGTGTGTGTGTGTGTGTGTGTGTGTGTGTGTGTGTGTGTGTGTGTGTGTGTGTGTGTGTGTGTGTGTGTGTGTGTGTGTGTGTGTGTGTGTGTGTGTGTGTGTGTGTGTGTGTGGTGCTTCATTCTTGCAGGCGGCTGACTTGTGCGCGCCCACAGACAGTTTCTTTGATGGTGCTTCTGGGCTTCCATACAAATGCAGTTTGGGCATGCGCACTTTCAGTCAGCGTGTATTCTTCCTTGCTGATGTTGCTTCAACTTTAGCTACTCAGCAAGATAGTGTAAATATTTATATCAAAGAGTATTGGCCTCTAATTGTCAGTTCATCATGAAAACAAGATTTAATACTGTGGATATAAGGGCAGTGATTGCCGAAATCAATGCCAAGTAAGTGACGTGTTGCGATCAGCAGAAAGATAGCTTGGAAGATAGTTAGCTAAGCTAGCGTTGATTATGACATTAGATGGAATATGAATGACCTCTTCTTTCTCTGATTCTCTGTCACCAGTTACCTTGGCATGAGAGTGAACAACGTGTATGACATCGACAACAAGAACTATCTCATCCGTCTGCAAAAGTAGGTGTCATCTGTTGCCTTTCAGTATGGCAGATGCTGTCACCAAGCATCAATGTTGTTGTTGTTATTGCCATGTTTGTATGACTGCAAGCTGTTATGATAGAGGCCATAACCTAGAGCTTATCAGGTTGCTTTGTGTTACTGACACTGTATATGACGCTGAAAGGTGTCAACAAATGTGATTTTTCAGAGTGAATTGAGTTTGTGTCTGTATTTCAGGCCTGACTTCAAAGCTGTGCTGCTGATTGAATCTGGGCTCCGCATTCACTCCACAGACTTTGAATGGCCCAAAAATGTCATGCCCTCTGGCTTTTCCATGAAAGTAAGGATACTAATACTAGACTCTTTAGTACCGCTTGGTTATTTTAGGTCACTTTTAGGGGACCTGGTTACAGAGGAGTGTTCGTTTTTTTGTATGAAATTGCATCTTGTGTTTGTTCTTGGTTGTTTTGTTTATTTTCTTGTTTGTGTCCTATGTATTTGTATCATTTGGGTTGCAGGACTCCCTTGAAAAAGAGACTCTGGTCTCAATGTGACTCCCTGTTGAAAATAAAATAAATTATCTTATAGCTATGTTATTTAACCATTATCTATCCAGGTAAGTCTCAATGAGATACAAATCTATTTTTCAAGAGAGACCTGGTTAAACCGTATAGCTACCTGTCTTCAAGTCTGTTAGCTCATCCTATGGTTGTTCTTCCCTTTAGTGCAGAAAGCATTTGAAGTCGAGGCGACTGACTCAGGTGAAGCAGCTGGGGATTGACAGGATCGTGGACCTCCAGTTTGGCTCAGATGAGGCGGCCTACCACCTGATAGTGGAGCTGTATGACAGGGTGAGAAACCTCTGCATTCCTACTGTTACCTCTCTGTCCAGTGGCAAGCTGGTTTCTATGGGGTATTTTGGAGATGGTCATCTGTGTTGGTAATACAGTGTGTTGATAATACAGAGGATGCTAGTTTGAGACTCATGTGAGCTCAGAGTGCGAGGAGGCAATACTGTCTGCAGCAACTTCACGTCTGTTTCTTGTCTTGAGCATCGAGTTGAAGACTGTTTGTGCCGTCTGTGTTTGCAGGGTAACATCATCCTAGCTGACCATGAGTACACCATCCTGAACCTGCTGCGCTTTCGCACGGCTGAGAGCGAGGAGGACGTGAAGATCGCGGTGAGGGAGCGCTACCCTGTGGAGAACGCCAGGCCCCCAGAGCCCCTCATCACCATGGAGAGGTAAGAGACCTGGGAGACAGACTGGGGGAAGAGCTGGGGAGGTAAGAGACCAGGGAGGCAGACTGGGGGAAGAGCTGGGGAGGTAAGAGATCAGGGAGGCAGACTGGGGGAAGAGCTGGGGAGGTAAGAGATCAGGGAGGCAGACTGGGGGAAGAGCTGGGGAGGTAAGAGACCAGGGAGGCAGACTGGGGGAAGAGCTGGGGAGGTAAGAGATCAGGGAGGCAGACTGGGGGAAGAGCTGGGGAGGTAAGAGATCAGGGAGGCAGACTGGGGGAAGAGCTGGGGAGGTAAGAGACCAGGGAGACAGACTGGGGGAAGAGCTGGGGAGGTAAGAGACCAGGGAGGCAGGCTGGGGGAAGAGCTGAGGAGGAAGGGTGAGGCAGACTGGACCGGGGGAGAGTGGGGTGATGGAGCCACTGGATATAAAAGAGTAACAGAACCACTCTGGAGGCAGACAGGGAGGACAGCCTAAAGTAGAAGATGAAGTGTGATGCAGCTATGCATACTTGTTCCATATTGTGAAATATTTAAGCTTATATCACAATGTTTTGTTAACTCCTATGCCCACATACATATAGGTTTAGATACCCTTCTTATCTGTGCCTGTGTCTAGACTCACTGAAGTCCTGACCAAGGCCACTGCTGGAGAGCAGGTGAAAAGGATCCTGAACCCTCACCTTCGTAAGTAATCGTCTCCTCAAAGTGACGGAGTGACAGAGACTTCAGAAACTCCCCAGATGTAACACACTCAATTGTAACTCTGCCACCGGTGTGCTCCCTCAGCGTACGGGGCCACTCTCATAGAACACTGCCTGATGGAGGTGGGACTCTCCGGCTTCATCAAAGTGGACAGCCAGTTCGATGTTGCCCAAGGTACCAGTTGTGGTAGCATTGGAGCTGATGACTTGTTGCTTGTATTGCTTATTCGTAACGCTGATCATATCAAGGTTGGTGGAAATATCAGTGAATAAGTGTGGGTAGTTGATCTTGTTTGATGGTTCCGTCTAGTTGCACCTAAAATCCTGGAGGCCCTGCAGATGGCAGAGGACTACATGGAGAAGACCGGGAGCTTCGACGGAAAGGTACTAGGGTCTAATTGGGTTCCCAGTGAAGAATGACAAATCCTTCCTTTCATTGGTTATGACAGTGCACTGATGGTCTGCTTTGTTTGGTTGAAGGGTTACATCATCCAGAAATGTGAGAAGAAGCCAAGTCTAGCTCCAGATAAACCCCCTGAAGAACTGCTCACGTAAGCTCCCCTCTCCCTTACACTAAGGCTGTGAACATGTACTCCAGTACTTGTGTTTGGACTCTTAATCGATGAGGAGAAATCCATACTCAAATTATATATTTTGGGGATTATCTTTTATTTATTTTTTGTACGGGCTTGTGTGGTGCTACTTTAACCTGTTTGATGAGGGAGAGAACTTAAACTGCGTTTAAAAAGCATTCTTTTTCACCCCGCGTGTACACAATAAGAAAATAGATGATTAGTCGTGTAGGGGACGAGATGATTTTCCACATCCCTACCTTACACATTCTACGATATTTGATATTGTAGATTTGATATTATGGTATCTCTCCGTTGTGAGTTACTGATAAGATCAGTCAATTGGTTGGCTGATGTGGATAATTTGATGTCTATTAACAAGAAATCAACAGCGCCCTCTACTTACAGGTATGAGGAGTTCCACCCCTTCCTCTTTGCCCAACATGCAAAGAGCCCCTGTGTGGAGTTTGACACATTTAATAAGGTGATTATTAAAAAAACTAAACGGTACATTTGTCTCTTGTGTGTGTTTGGATAATCCCATCAAACATGTTATTCTGTTCTTGTCAAAACTGACAGTTTGATAAACCATTTTTCTGAACAGTTTTTTATTGAGCACCGTGAGTCACTGGGATAGTAACACAGAGTGATCAATGTATATTGCCATATTGAGTTAATATATAGTTTTGATAAACCATGTTGATCCTTGCTTCTCTGTCCCCAGGCGGTGGATGAGTTTTACTCTAAGATGGAGAGTCAGAGGATTGACGTGAAGGCCCTGCTCCAGGAGAAACAGGCTCTGAAGAAGCTGGACAACGTCAAGAGAGACCACGAGCACAGACTGGTGGCGCTGCACCAAGCTCAGGTCAAAACTGAAGACCACAATCACTTATGAGTACACAGTAGACAAACTGCCAGAGGGAACTGGGTGCTAACATTTCTGTACTGTAGGAGGTGTACGGGACTTGGATAGGACTAGACTTTTTTTGTTTGTTTATTTGTTCTTTTAGTTTTGCAATTTAGCCTCATGCACCATAGTTGTGTGGTAAATATTGTGCCAAGCCACTACTTACAGGGGAACGCTACCTAGTATTGCTTCAGGGGAGCTAGCGAATGCATATACCAGCTAACAAGTGTTTTTCCAGTTGGACTACGACAGTAGCAAAAGCATACTTAAAGGTAGACTTTGGGATATGACGTCATTGAAAAACAAACGGGGCGATGCTGCCAGAGACTTTCAAAAACGGAGATGCTACAGACTAGAGAATAGAGCGTGCTGCGAATGAATGCGATTGGCGCGCCATCTTATGTCAGAGCGCAGTTAAACTAGTGGACACTCTTGTTCACTACAATATCTTTTTGACACTCTTGTTCACTACAATATCTTTCACGGGCGTGACGTCATACCCCAAGCTCTACCTCTAACGTTTCTCGTCTATCTTGACAGGAGGTGGACCGTGTGAAGGGGGAGCTGGTGGAGATGAACCTGCCTATGGTGGAGAGGGCCCTGCAGGTGGTGAGGAGCGCCTTGGCCAACCAGGTGGACTGGGCAGAGATAGGCCTCATCGTGAAGGAGGCCCAGGCAGCCGGAGACCCTGTGGCCTGCGCCATCAAAGAGCTGAAGCTGCAGACCAACCACATCACCATGCTGTTGAAGTGAGCTGCCCGTCAGACAGTGCTATGCTAAAACCCTAACTGACTTAGACAAACGTACTTGTTGTAAGTCGCTTTGGATAAAAAGTGTATGCTAAATGACTTGAATGTAAAAATGTAAACGTAGATTGTCATTGTAGATAAGAATGAGTTCATAACTGACCTGCCTGGATAGATACATGTTGAATACACATATAAAGCTAACAGGGAGACAAAATGATTGTTCTGTATGGGTTAGGTTGTACTGTACTGTATATATTAATCCATCCAACTACATTTTGCAGAGGCTCAATTCTACAGTATATCTCACTAAAGGGGGGGGGGGCACTAAAGGGGGGGCCTACGACGATAACTATACAAAAAAGTACCATTCAACTAGATCCTTTATTTAGTCTATTTCCACTGTGTCTACGTTGATGAGTCTCGCATAAGACACTCATACTGTGATCAACTGATCAATCACTCTCTCTCTCTCCACCCAGGAACCCATACATAGGTACAGAGGATGGAGAGCAGGAGGAAGAGGAGGAGGAGGAGGAGGTGGAGGAGGTAGCGGAGGTCAAGATCAAAGGGAAGAAGAAGAATAAAGATAAGCTTAAGAAGAATAAGCTGCAGAAGGATAAGCCCATGTTGGTGGACGTGGACCTCAGCCTATCAGCGTACGCCAACGCTAAAAAGTAGGTTGGGGCTCCGCCCACCCTGGGCCTGTACGCATGGAAATGCTGTTCATGCACCTTTTGTTTTGGGGGGGGGGGGTGAATAGCGCTTACCACCTTTTTTTAGGAAAAAAAATAAATATATATTTTAAAATTAGCGTGCATGTCGGTCATTTTTACCACCACACCCCTGCACCAGATACAATGGTGGTTGATGATGTCATACCAAACCAATGAACCAATCCCCTCCGTCCCCGCAGGTACTACGACCACAAACGAACCGCCGCTAAGAAGGAGCAGAAGACCGTGGAGGCGGCACAGAAGGTGAGGATGGGATTCCATTGGCTTACATTCCAATTCCAAATATTTCTTTTTTTCTTTTTCAACTTTTGATTCGATAATCTCTCATTCTCGAAATGTTTTTGTTTTTTTTCCTGTCTGTTTTCAATGAAGGCCTTCAAATCTGCAGAGAAGAAGACCAAGCAGACTCTTAAAGAGGTGCAGACAGTGACGACCATTCAGAAGGCCAGGAAAGTCTACTGGTAAGATAACAACAACATTAGCTTTCTATCAACTTGTTACATCCAGAGAGGTAGCTAGGAGTACCACAGTAGAGGCTAATGGAGGTAGAAATCAAAAGACGGGCTCATTGTAATGCATGGAATGGAGTGAGGAATGGTATCAAACACATATTAATTGACTTGATAAATCGGATTAATCTGTATTTAATGCAGCCATGTCCAGTTAATGTACTAGAGTACATGCACGTGTTTAAGTGAGAGTCATGTCCTCTCAATTCCAGCTCTAATTCCACAGCTTATCCTTTTTGGATTTGTGGTGGATATGTGATTAATTCTGTTGTTCTGGTTTATTACTTCCCATTACTCCATCTTATTGTGTGTGTGTGTGTGTGTGTGTGTGTGTGTGTGTGTGTGTGTGTGCTGTCAGGTTTGAGAAGTTCCTCTGGTTCATCAGCTCAGAAAATTACCTCATCATCGCAGGACGTGACCAGCAACAGAATGAGATGATCGTTAAACGTTATCTGAGGGCCGGTAAGAGAGGAACACACACACACACCACCCTGACTTCCAACCCCTGCCTCCCGTCACTGAATGTGTGTAACGTCCCTATCCCCAGGCGATGTCTACGTTCACGCTGACCTCCACGGAGCCACCAGCTGCGTCATCAAGAACCATTCGGGTAAGACCGCCCTACTGCCCTGACCAACTGTGTCAGCAACCTGTACTGGAAGTCTTCAATGTCGGGTAACCTGGCATGTCTCTCCCCCCCCCACCCTCCCTCCCTCCCTCCCTCCCTCCCTCCCTCCCCAGGTCAGACCATTCCTCCACGCACCCTGACCGAGGCGGGCACCATGGCCGTTTGCTACAGCGCCGCCTGGGACGCCAAGGTCATCACCAGCGCCTGGTGGGTGCACCATCACCAGGTGAGTCATCAGAGATGTGTGATTGGTGGGTGCTGACTGAGCCTGCTATACGGTTGGCTGGTGCTCTCAGAGACAGGTTGTGGGTGTGGTGAGACCTCGTCCAATACTCTGATTCTTCTCTTATGTCCGTCTAGGTGACCAAGACTGCCCCTACTGGAGAGTATCTGACTACTGGAAGTTTCATGATCAGAGGTATGGAAAAATCTGTTGTATTTCTTCAATTCAGTTATTAATTGATTTAAATGAATACATCTTCAATGTATTTCTTATATCTGTGCTTGTTCCCTTGGAGGTATGAGTCTGTCATGTCCGAGCTACTGTACAGTATTGTATTACCATTCTTGATGAGTATCTTACTATCTTCACAGGAAAGAAGAACTTTCTACCACCTTCTTATTTGATGATGGGTTTCAGCTTCCTCTTCAAGGTGAAGACGACATAGATATGGAAACGTGTTCGGAGATGTCAATCAATGAGACCGTAATCACTTAACAACAGAGATATGTCTGTCATCGATCATCACGAAGATGTCAGAGATGACAAACTGTCCTTGCTTCTGAAGTGTCAGCTGCGTTGGAGGCTGGATGGAGGTAGACATTGGAGGACGGGCTCATTGTAATGCACGGAATGGAATGAAGAACGGTATCGAACACGTGCATTACAAAGAGCCCGTCCTCCAATGTCTACCTCCACCCAGCCTCCCCTGGTCAGCTAGTGTGTCCGTGTGCCTGACAGCAGCTCACCGGGCCGGTGTTGTCCGTCCACAGGTGGATGAACAGTGTGTGTGGAGACACAAGGGGGAGAGGAAGGTGAAAACCATCGACGAGGACCTGGAATCCAACACAGCGGACATGCTAGAGGACGGGGAGGAGCTTATAGGTACAGGACTTGGACACACACACACACACACACACACACACACACACACACTCACACTCTACAGTACATAGCACATTAAGATTGTTTTTGGCTTCATCTTGAATATATATATAACGTTTTCTCAGGGGATGATAGTAGTAATGAAGGAGAGGGAGATGAGCATGGATCAGGAGACGGAAAAAAGAATGGAGTGATGGAGGAAAAGGAGGGCAAGGTAGAGGCTGAAGATCAAGAGGAGGAGGAGGAGGAGGAGGAGGAAGATAATAAAGCTCTGGCCAGTGTTCCTGAGGAGTCCACAGAAGACCCAGAGGTGGAAGAAGAGGGGGAGGAAGAGGAGGGTGTGAAGGCGGAGGTGAAGAGTGAAGGAGAGAGCGCTGATATCAGTTTCCCAGATACCACCATCTCCCTGTCTCACCTTCAGTCTACCAGGTAATTGACCCACCTGTGTTAGCCTCAGGGGAGGCTGGTGGACACACGTTTGATACCATTCCTCATTGTGTTTGATACCATTCCTCATTCCAATTGTGGCATTATAATGAGCCCGTCCTGATTTCTGCCTCCACTGGTTAGCCTGGATTGTTCTGATGCTGTGACTATGTTGTAACAGGCACTGATAAGGCCTTTCTCTGCCATTCAAGATATTAATTGAACATAACATTTTCAGTAGTGTGATTTGGGCTAATGTCATTTTTGTCCTTTCATAGGGGGACCCAAAATCCTGGTTTCAAAAATGCTGTGTCCAATCAGGTAAGCCATTTTAGTCTGGGAACGTTTCATTGTGTAAGCAATTCACATAAGAGATGTGTTTCTAGATTAGTTTTCTTTAGTATACTTCTATGGTATTAACTTATAATACTTGACATGTTTAATATGTTTTCCCTTCAGCTTGTTGACGATGGTCAGGAGGGGACAAAGCATGTGACAGCCAAACAGAGAAGGTAAGATAATTGTGTGTGTGTGTGTGTCTGTGTCTGTGTCTGTGTGTGTGTCTGTGCACATGTAACCACTGTGTTTCCGTCCTCAGGGAGGATAAGAAGAAGAAGCAGAAACCGGACCACTCTGAAACTCAAACAGAGACTGAGAGAAAGACTCAAGACACACCCACTCCCTCTGCAGCCAATCAGACAGCCAAAAGCGGAGGAGGAGTCTCCCAGCAACCGTTGAAGAGAGGTCAAAAGGTGAGACACTATGGAAGGTGAACCACACACACACAAAACTTCATCAGATCTTAGCTAGAGGGCATAGGAGGGCTGTATTTTGGACACAACTGAACTGACCAGACTGGTTTTTAGTGTTGGTCAAACTGGTTAGTGTTGCTGTTTCATCATATTCTCTGTCCATGTCTCTTCCATCCAGAACAAGCTGAAGAAGATCAAAGAGAAGTACAAAGACCAGGATGAAGAGGACCGAGAGCTGAGGATGAAGCTGCTGGGGGTGAGGAGGATGCTCAGTGTCCCTGACACTGCTGACGTTCATCATTCTGTCATCCCATGTTGATTATCTAGATTCTAGAACATGAAACAGATCAAAGAAATGAGTACCAACAAATACATTTGTATGAAAAGGGATTTTTGTTTTGTACTTTCTCTAAATTTCCTCCTCCTCCTCCCCCTCAGTCTGCCGGCTCCGCTAAGGAGGAGAAAGTAAAAAAAGGGAAGAAGGGGAAGGGGAAAGACGAGTCCGCCAGGAAAGCCCCTCCGAAAGCCCCTCCGAAACCCCGTCCGCAGGAGATCGCTGTGAAGCGACTCGAAGGCCCAGTGGAAGAAGGGGAGGAGGGTCCGGCAGCGGTGGAGGGGGCGGGCCTCGAGCAGGATGACAAGGTAAGAGACATCACACACACACACACACAACACACACACACACACACACACAGTGCTCCATGGCACCATAAGGCTGTTATTGATCTGAGAAAACTGGATGGAAGGATGGAAGGTGTGTAGTAGAGAAAGGCTTAGAGGCTGATTGACACCAGCTCTCTATAGCGGACGCGGATTTCAATCTACATATGGGGTTTGCCTTTATACCTTTTGCGGACACCCACGCTTATCTATGACCCAAAACAATGAAAATCATCGCAGAGGTTGTCAGTATGGACACTTTTACCATGCTGACCTGATCGCAGACATCACCTTATTGTGCAATATCTTCCACGTAGATGCGGAATGTATAATTCAGCTTTAAGACTGAATGTGCTCTGTGGAGAAGTTGCAGGAGACTGACTGTTTATTCTGTTACAGGAGGGAGATGATCTGGACCAAGACAACCCAGGAGCAGAGGTGGGTTCTTTCACTACTAACGTTCTCTCACCTTCATCCAACATTCTCTCACATTTGTCATTCCATGATAAAAAGAACCACATATGAATATTAGGCATAATGCTTTCATTGCAGAAACACTAGACTTCATTTAGAATTAGATGTAGTGAGATTTCGATGTGACAAGGTTCTTAAGCGGAGAAGACGATGAATGGGACAAATAAATGGGACAAATGAAACAAATGAAAGGGACAAATACATGTTGAAATATCCTCCCTGGTATCATTGTGTCTTCCATCTTGTGGTCCTCAGGAGGCGGAGAACCTGCTGAACACGCTGACAGGCCAGCCTCACCCGGAGGACCTGCTGCTGTTCGCCGTGCCCGTCTGCGCCCCCTACACCGCCCTCTCCAACTACAAGTACGCACACCACTGCAGCCACGCCCCTCAGGCGGTCTGGCTTTACTTCTCAACCTGAACAGAGAAAGTATCTGCACACCTGGTAGTGTAACCGCAGGTGCAATAGACGTAGAAAAGAAATACTTATGAAACGATGAAGACAAACTCCGTGCAGCACAACATGCTTTCTTGCAAACATCACTGTGTGGGATCACAGACGTTTCGGTCAAGAGACCTTCAGAGTGTGGTCAATTTTCGATTAAACAATGAGAATGGTACATCAACAAAGATCTATTCATTCATCCACTGTCTGTTCATTCTGATTTTATTTCCATTGAAAAATGAGCGAGACGATGTTGACACGTTTTCATTGCTTCATTTGACTGATGAGTTGTTGTTTCCTTGTAGACACAAGGTGAAGCTGACTCCAGGGACGCAGAAGAAAGGAAAAGGTGAGAGCAGCTGGTCTAGTCTGCAGCGGTAGGGGCCCTGACTTTATCCTAACCATGTGACCTGAGTTGGGGCCTGGCGTTTTTCCTGGTCAGGACAAAGTAATGGCCTCTATGCATGATAACTGACAACCTGTCTGGACCCTGAGAATGTAAATAACCTTTCCTGTATCTGTCTGTCTGTCCTGCCAGCCGCCAGGACTGCAGTCTTCAGCTTTATGAAAGCCAGGGAGTCCTCAACCAGAGAGAAGGATCTGTTCCGCAGTGTCAAGGTAAGATGCTATTTAAACATTCAGACCTTTCTTGAAAAACACGTTTCCATTTACAGTGACCGGTAGATTGTATAAAGTAAGGGATACATTTTCTTGACATTCTGGATTGTGTACGCCTATGGGTGTCACTGCCCTGTCACTTCTAATGACCAAAGACCCAAAACAAAACAAAAACGCTCGTTCTGACATCCCGTCCTCTGTATTTCAGGACACGGATCTCTCGAGAAACATCCCAGGCAAAGTGAAAGTATCCGCTCCGAACCTACTGGCTTCCAAGAAGAAATAGACCTTCAATCAACCAGGGGAGGCTGGTGGAGGTAGAAATCGTAAGACGGGCTCATTGTAACGCATGGAACGGAATGAGGGATTCCCTTCTATACATGACAATGAGACCCGACCTGATTTCTACCTCCACTGCAACTCAACACAGGATGCATGAACATCCTGATCCACTACCATTAGTCTACCGTGGGTGTATCCATCCCTGCACTGTGATGGAACAGAAACAAACAAGACCAGAGACAATGTGTTAGTCCCATTAGTAGAAATGGTGCTATGTTGATTTGTTTGATGCCTTTGCTCAATATGGCCGAATGAAGATGTGGACTGGACGACAGGACGAGAACATGTCCGCTGAAGTGTTCATGTCCTGCAGATACTGTATTCTAGGGGAGGCTGGTGGAGGTAGAAATCGGAGGACGGGCTCATTGTAATGCATGGAATGGAATGAGGAATGGTATCAAACACACATTCCATTCCATGCATCACAATGAGCCCCGTCCTCCGATGTGTGCCTCATCTGCTGTATTCATATTCAACATCATTCTTTGTTCAATCATTCAGAGTATAATCTGTACTGTACATGAAAAGTGACAGTGCAGAGAATAATGTCAAGACAAAATCGGATTTGGAATACTTGTCTGTTTATTCTCTCGACTTCATTCAAAATTAAACATTTTAAAGACTTTTTTTTTTTTTTTTTTTAAATCTATTTTACAATATATTTTTGAATAAAAATGTCAAGGGAAAACTTGTGCAAATCAGACAAGAATATAAAAACGAAGTCACTTTTTAGAATTTCGGTTAGAAGGAACCTCAGTGCAACGTGGCTCGATGTCAACGCAACTATAGTGTTATAATTATACCTGATTATTAAGCACAACCAAATGCTACAGGAGCCACTTAAAACTACCCAGGTCAAAGGTTATGTAATGTCTCCAGCAGGACTGAACATGGTACTTTATAAAATATACATTTCCAAACACTGACACCACAACGTCACACAAAAATATATATGCCATACATACAATGTATATACACGTCGTAAAAGTGGCAACATGTTGCCATGGTTGCTGACTGACCCCAGTGATAACCTATTCCCACAAAGCCTCTAGTTTGAATCTATATGATCGACAAAGATAGTTGTATTTTTTTTTTGTGTGATGTTTTATCAGATCACTTTTGTGACATAACTAAGCCCGCCTCTTTGTTCAGGGGCCACGGCAATCAACTGTATAATTAACAAATGAACTAACTAACTATCTCACACGCATGCTCTCAAGCGCACACACAGTGTGTATTAAGGATACACAGTTGCAGATCCTAACAATGCCAGCAGAGACATTTAACGTATACATATACATTGATCCTATATTCTACGCAACACACACACACACACACACACAGTCTCAAAGTCCTAGCATCCTGGCGACCGTGGTGTCTTCTCTGTTTCTCCTACCAACCCAGGGCGTTGATATCCCCCCCCCTCTCTCTCTCTCTCACGCTCTCTCTCACACACACACACACACACACACACACACACACACAGTAGTGCGTTCTTCCTATGAGCCCAGGCTATTGACAGCGCCCATCCTCTGTTGGAGGCTGCGTAGGAGGTGTTTGGGCAGGTAGTCCCAGGACCCGGCCAGGCGCTCCCTGTGCTGCAGGGCTGTCTCCATACAGAACCTGGAGGGAGGGGAGGGGAGAGGGGGAGGGGAGGAGGGGGGGAGAGAAGAAGAGAGGGAAGGAGGGAGAGCGGGAGGAGGGAGAGAGGCAGGACTTTTAGTATGCATTTTAGAATTCCAAATAGCTCTGTCGAAGTAAATGAAAGAAAATAAATCACTTCTTATTACTTGTGTCTAATCACTTGGACTTTATTTCCATGTTAATGCTGCTATTATTAATCATTATGTACTACCTCACAATGACATATTTCACAAGTGTTAATTTGTATACCGTGTTCACTGAAATGATCTAACTAACTCACATAAACTATAAACTAACTCATATTGGGCGGCAGGTAGTCTAGAGTCTAGTGAAGACTGCAGCTTCTTCTACAGCTCCTACGCCTAAGGCCTTGTAGGCAGGTGTCCGTATGTAGGGACTGTGTTTCTGTTTACACTCACCGGACCAGTGACTTGGGTTGGACCGTGAAGACCAGGAGCTCATTGCTGTGAGCCTGTTGAAAAAAGCATCACTCTTAAAGAAAACACAAAGCACTGGATCATTGGATCCAATCTGGTTATCAATTACGGCCTCAAGGCCTTACACCAGTGACTAAAAGAGACACTTTGTCCTCGTGTTGGAGAACTAACATGCACCATTCAAGGACCCGCAGGACCAGTATTGAAGTACACTGGTCGAGTCTATGACCATACAGTATGCTAATGTTGTATGCTAGTGTAGTGTGCTCGTTTCGTATACTAGTGTAGTATGCTAGTGCAGTATACTAGTGTAGTGTGCTAGTGTAGTGTGCTAGTGTAGTGTGCTAGTATAGTATACTAGTGTAGTATACTAGTGTAGTATGTATAGTTCATTACTCACCGCTCGCTGCTGCGACAACAGATTGTTGGCACAGCCACCGAACACAAACACCTCCCCGTCAGCACCTGAACACGCTGTGTGCCAGAGCCTGAGACACACACACACACACACACACACACACACACACACACACACACACACACTCAGGGGCTGAGTCACATCGATTCAATGAAAGAACTACAGTACACTGATGTTCATATTTTGCTATTTTGTAAATTTCTTGTCAATATTTGCTATTTGTTTTTTATGTCCACGCACCAACCTCACCAAGTCAATTTCCTGTATGTGCAAATATACTTTTAAAATAATTCAGATTCTGATTCAGATTCTGATAGCAACATATGCTCTCCTGCTGATTCACGTTGACTGTGACACAATGATAATAATAATGACAGTAGTCATTAACATCTGTACGGGTCTTTACACTCTACAGGGCCGACCCGAACCACACTGGGCTGGCTCAGTATTTTCCTTTCACATTGTCCTTTCCTGCACCGTTTCAGCAACTACGGTGGATGAGGAACCAGCCCAGTTCCTGTGAATCAGGGTCATGTGGTCTCACCTGGGGCTCTCTGTGTGTTTGTGCTTGAAAGGCTTCCACTCATCCTTGCTGATACAATAGAGCCACGAATCACCTGGAGGACAGTGGAAATGGAGAAATTAAAACGGTTAACAATGTTTATTTTTCTCTCTGGTGTCTGTCCTTTTTACATCCCAACTGTATTCTGTCTGGCCCTGACAGTGTTAGTTTTTCTTTATGTGTATGTGGAAAGCACTGTGTTTCCCCCGTTTGTTGTATAAATAAAGTGTTCTTGTTGGTGGATTGTGATGTCACTCACTCAGTGTCTCTCTGGTGGTGGTGAAGCCTCCGAAGAGGAAGATTTGGTCAGGTGACACGGGGGTGAAGGAGTGCCATGATCGCCCCACCGGACCCTGCTGGGGAACGGTCCTAGAGGGGGTCAGGCCAGGGGGGAGGGGAGGGGAGGAGGGGAGGGGAGGGGGACAGGCCGGGGGAGAGGGGGGCAGGCCCGGGGAGGGGAGAGGGACAGGGGAGGGGAGGGGAGGGGACAGGCCAGGGGAGGGGGGAGCAGAGGGAGCAATGGAGGGAGAAGAGGAGGAGAGAGAAGGGGATTAAGTGTGGAGGGGGGAGACAGAGGGATGTAGAGTGGGCAGGGGAGAGGAGGAGGGAGAGGGTGGAGAGAGAGTCAGAGGCAGGGCGATGGCGAGACCATCTATTGGTCAGGGCACAGCTTCCTCTCATTTATAAATAGATGTGTCTTGACAACATAACATAAAAGAATGTTGGCTACTGGCCATGCATACAGTACATACACCTCCAAGCATACAGTACATACACCTCCATGCATACAGTACATACACCTCCATGCATACAGTACATACACCTCCATGCATACAGTACATACACCTCCATGCATACAGTACATACACCTCCATGCATACAGTACATACACCTCCATGCATACAGTACATACATCTCATGCCACTCCCAGGTCTCCATGTCGATGTAGTACAGGTCGTTCAGGCGGTAGTCCTGTTGAGAGAGAGAGAGAGAGAGAGAGAGAGAGAGAGAGAGAGAGAGAGAGAGAGAGAGCAAACGTACTTACTCGGAAGAGAATCACTTTATTGGGGAGACTTCTCGACAAGCCCCACAGGTTTTCTTAACATCCCCTGCACGATGCCTTTATTTCTTCATTTTGTGTGTTTTCCTCTTTGTTATAGTGTGTGTGTGTGTGTGTGTACAAATCGATAATAACACAAAAAAACCATAAATGTCTAGTAAGATATATACATATATAATCCATAACAAGACAGAATAGGAGTTTGGTCGTACTACTACTACTATATATGAAAGCATTACCCACTTACCCGGTAACGTCCCCCAAACACATACCCTCGGTTGCCCACGGTGGCACAGGCATGTGCCGCGCGCGGAGACGGGGCGTTTCCCTTCAGAAAGAGAGAGAGAGAGAGAGAGAGAGAGGGAGGGAGAAAGTGAGAGAGGGAGGGAGGGAGGGAGAGAGAGAGAGGGAGAGAGAGAGAGAGAGAGAGAGAAGGGTTTATTACAGATGTATAAGCATGTATTTCTTATTCAGACAGCAATGATATCCAGAGAGAGAGAGAGAGAGAGAGAGAGAGAGAGAGAGAGAGAGAGAGAGAGAGAGAGAGATGTCAGAGTTTCCCAGTTCCTCACACACATGAACACACCAACAGCATCTAAAATGAGGGGTGAGTCTCAATTGTCTGAAGTGGCCTCCTTGTTTTGACTCCTTGTCTTCTTTCCTTGATTGGCACTGATCTGAAACCACAGGATAGGTGAAAGCAACATGCTCGATGCCTGCTGGGCATTCCCTTTGACCTGTCATGTTTTGTTTTTTTCAAATCAGTGCAGAGGAAGAAAAAACAGCTAAACAAGGAGGGGAAGCAACTTTAGACACAGCCCAAGGGCAGTTGATGTGATGGGTGAGCTGTTACCTTTGTGATTGGTTGGCTCCAGGTGGATGTCTCCAGATCCAGGATGTGGATGTGGTTGTTCCAGCCCCGCCCAGGATTGTCCCCCTGTTACCGTAGAAACAGAGAGACTCACTTTGCTGAGACTAACTGGACAGAGAGACCCAGATAGAGAACGTCAGCTTTTCCTAGTGGTGTTAAGAGCAAGATGCCTGAAAAAAAGTCAGGCGAGGCTGGTGGAGGTCATCGGAGGACGTGTCCGATGTCTACCTCCACCAGTCTCCCCCTGCGTGAAACACGATATCCGTACCATGAAGGAAGTTTCATCGTATTCAAACGTTCCTCGATGAGGCGCTTGAGCGATGTAGCCGTAGCCACCGAAGAAGATGAGCCTACGAGGACGAAGACACAGAGGCAGAGAGCGAGTGAGAGGCCTTCAACAACAACAACAACAACAACAACAACACTCGTTCTGTCTTTCTCATTTGAAAGCCATCAGTCACTGTACGAGATGGACGAACAGCGCAGCAATACTGTATTTGATAGGTCCACTCGTGTTGGCGATCGAATAAGCTGCCTGGGGATCGGCCTCACACCTGTTCTTGTGAACCCAGCAGCCCAGCTTGTCCTTGCAGGACGGGGCCAGGCCCTTCAAGTCCCTCATCTCCTCCCAACAGAGGGCCGCTGATCTGAGATGCAGACGGAAGACCTGGACACACACACACAGAGAACAGAGCAGGGTTGAGACAACAGGATATCCTAATGGCAAGATGGGACTGAGAAAGAGAAACATATATACACACATACACACAGAGAGAGAGAGAATACTCACCCGGTTGGTGTTCCCCCTGGCATGGTGGCCTCCAAACAGATAGAGGACGCCGTCAACACACACTCCACAGCTGCCTGACATGGAGGCGTGGAGGTTGCCTGCTGTGAAGCGCATTGCCCTGCAGAGACAGAAGGTCGCTTAGGTTTCAGGAGTTACAGTCAAGGGGCTGTGAATGGGGGGAAATATCATCCTACCTACATATAAGATGGTGAGGAAAATCATGTTACGCTCTGTGTGTGTGTGTGTGTGTGTGTGTGCGCGATTTTGCGTGTATAAAGATGTTGATCAAAAGAGTAATTACCATCTGCTTGTCTCCATGTTGTACACCCAGATCTCATTTCGTGGCAAGTATAAGTCAAAGAATCCAGTGCTCTGGGCATTCTAGTCATAGGACAAACAAGCAAACGGAATCATAACTATCAGAAAAATTTATCATTTCTATAGGCTAAATAGTATTGTTTCACTTCTTGCCAACCAGGGGAGGCTGGTGGAGGTAGACATCGGAGGACAGGGTTTTTACCATTTACCACTCCTCATTCCGTTCCATGCATTACAACGAGCCCGTCCTCCGATTTCTACCTCCACCAGCCTCCACTGACGCCAACCCAATAACTTCACAATAGCAAAAACAGACATGACACAGCATTAATGCTTACCTTGTATCCTCCCCAGACATACATGCAGTTCCCATCCACCACTGCAATGTGGCCGCTCCGCTCGGCTGGGGCGTCTTCAAACACTCGCCCCTCAGCATCAAGCGCTGGATCTTCCTCATCCTCCTCTTGTTCGTCATCATCATCGTCGTCTACCACCCAGTCAAAGTCTCTCTCCTCTTCATCTCTCTCCGACTCCTCATCATCCTCCTGAACAGGCAGTTGGTCACCAATGTCCTCCTCCATCTCTGCCATTGTCACCTGCTGGGACAGAGGGAAACTCATGACACTGTCTGTTGAATTCACAGGACTTTGTGAAAGTCTACTGAAGCTGGCACATAGCGCATATATCAGTAGTTTGCAAGAATGTTGACAAAGTTCACAAACGTCCTTGCGCCATGCAAAACATAGCCTAGTATCTGCCATAGTTTCATATGGAATAGTAGCTTACACAAAAAGTGTTTTATTAGAGGAAAGCAGTAAGCTACATTGATACCCATTGCTTATATGATAGTTTGACTATCATTGAGACAAAAATAATTAAATGCAACAGTTGAAGTTCGTGCAAAATGAAAAGATTGCAAGCCAGGCGCCCAGCTACTTTAAAAGCTAGCAAGAATGATTAGCTAGCCATGCTAGCTAGCCAACAGCTGTCAGCTTGCGAATGTGTCTCCTGTCGTGCGTTGTACAACATGAACACACGCAATAGATTTAATGGTAAATAAAATACGGAAATAAGCAACTCTGTAAAGTGTCTATCATAGCTACGTACTGTTCTCCAAATGATCCACGTAAATCTTGGCTGTCAGGACGGTGTTGTGTTTTGTTTTCACCAAGTGATTAAGGAAGCCCGGCGCCATTCACGTGAGGTCATACACAAGGCGACTGACAGGAAGTGGAACTAAAACATATATTGCCGCCATTTTGATAAGGTCAAAATAAAAATGATTTCGGACATTTGTTTATGAGCCATGCCATGGGTTTCTGCAAATGTATACAATAATTCAAAACGATTATTAATACATCAAACATATCTCCGTCATAAACATAATTGAAAAAGAAAACACGTTTTTTTTTGACGATCCAAGTAATGTGAATCTTTATTCTTCATGATACAAATAGGTACAGGAACATACAATATTACAAAGGGCATTTTAGACACATATTTTACAAATACATTTTACGGAACCATTATTACAACACTACAGCAGATCCCCCAAGTCCATCACCATCATTCCTTTCTTTAAAGTCCTTGAAGTTTGCTGTGGAGATAAATAGAGAAGAAGAATAGATCAGCAAAACAAATGAAGCAATGGAATAATTGAATTATCCGTACATAATAATATAATTACCCATATAATTAGGTTAGTGTAGACTAGAGGATTATATCAACAAAGAAAGGAAATTAGAATATTCCCCACCTGTCTTCAACAGTCCTATTAGATGGATAATACACCTTGAAAGTAAAGCCACTTTTTGGGAAGGACCCCTGTAACAACAAAATGACACAGTCAGTACAGTACATCAACAACTGTCACTTCATAAAGAGGGTAGGGGGCTTACTCCCCAAGTCTGCAGGGGCCACAGGGCAGTGACAACCAAATAAGGGCGTCGCAAGTGGAAGAATAGATCTGCTACATTAGCTGCTCAAACTAATCAGTAACCGTCTAGGAATGAGTCTAAATTCAGGCAGACACCGACCGGGTTGATACAGAGACAGTCCGTGTTGGAGATGTTGAAGGGGTCGTATTTGTCGGCGAAGATGATGACATCAGGCACAGGGTAGATCCGTAAGGCGTAGTCGTAGGCCCAGAACACGGGACTGACGTACAGAGGCAGAGGGGTCAGGTGACCCTGAGACAGGATGGTCTTCACAAACTGTACATGGAGAAAATAATGGACCATTGTCAGTTTGGCAAAGCGTTTAGATAAAGTGTCACGCAGTACTTAAAGACCAGGGTCATGTTCCGTAAGCATGTTTTTGTTCTGGTAGCCTATTCGAACACTGGCTCGCTTTCTGTTTTTGTAGGGGTTTTTTATGATTAGATCAAAAGATATATGAGTTCAACCTATTCTGGAGAGCGTCCTGTTTTCTTTCATGAAGCTATGGCTCTAAATTGAGGACCGGCACCCTTGTGAGTAACATGAAGAGAAGTCTAAGAGATTTTTTTTTCAGACAATGCGCAAAGACCTCATTCCATATTGACGTGTGTTACTATTGGCCCAGTACCCAAAGAGACACATGTTTGACAACTGTTTGTGACAATAAAGACCTCCTAAAGACCTCTTCTCCCCCACTACAAGTTTCTCTCCTGTTAATAAAAAATAAATAAAAATAAAAATAATTCTAGCATTGTGATTCCCTATGGCCCCTGGTCTGAGCATTGATTACTTTATCTTATGATGACTGATGGATAGATGATTCACTTACTTAAAAATAAACAAATAAATAAATAAATTGTTGTAAGTTACTTTGGATAAAGGCGTCTGCAAAATGCCATGAATGTAAATAGCCGTAACAATAGCCGAGAGGGTGAAACTCACATGGTTTGGAATGTCCAGATTGCCACTGGGCAGTCGGACACAGTTCCTGCACATCTTGTTGACCAGGTCTTCCCTGATGACGACCATCTCCTGGCTGCAGTACTGGATCCTGACACAGGAGAAATGAGATTCGGTGAGATTTGTGAGGTGACGACAATGACATTTACAGCTAATCTCGTCGCTGTAAAGCCTGGCTCGAGATTTATTGACGCAATTAAGACTGCAGACATGTTGTGTAACCAGAGTATAGACACAAAGGCACTTAAACAGTCACTGGCAACAGGTGGTGAAGGTTACCTAGTGTAAGCAAATAGCATGTAGTGTAATGAATCTGACAACAACGATACCTAAGAGACACATTTCCTGTACTATATGGGCTCATCTCTTCTTTTTAAACATCATGACAGCTTGCTGAAAAAGGTGAAGAATGAACCGATAGAATCCTTGTTTGTTTCACCTGCATGGGTTGGTCGTGAAGACAGAGAAGGGCACCCTCTGTCTGAAGTCATCAGTAATGTTGTCTGCCAGAGGAGGCCTGATGACACAGACAGACACAGACACAGACACAGACACGGATTACAGTCATCAGTTTAGAGTAAAATGGCCACTAAAAGACAGACTGTCAAATACAATCCATGGAAACTTCACAGGATTGTGGTCAATCAGCACTGGGGATGACCATTGGGTGTGTTCCATTTCACCATTGGGTGTGTTCCATTTCACCATTGGGCATGTTCTGTTTCACCCAGAAGTGTGCCCTTGTGCACTTTCCCCTCATGCATTTAAAAGCAATGGATTGGTGCTAGTATAGCTGGAGAGAGATTCCCCCATGAAGGGGAAGTGCATGAGTGCACACTTCAGGAGAAGGGTAGAGAATGGGAAACCACTGTCTGTCAAGCCTCACCTGGGTAAGATGGTGCTGGGCCCAGGATCTTCAGGGCCAGGGACGAACACGAAGCGAGAGCTGCAGGGATGGATTCAGTCAGACAACAATCACCTTCATAAAACAACTTGTCTCCTACAGATTGTGGTTTTGCTCAGGGCTCATGTTAACCGTAAGGCACTGAGCAAAACAACCATTTCCTGTACAGATGTTGACCCATAGAACCGGAATAGAATAGAATGGTTCAACTCCATCGCATCGTTACCTGTTGTGAATGCTCGGGTATTCGCATATCGCATCTGCAAGAACCTTCAGCGACTCTAGAGAAAGAAATCAAATCAAATTCAGTCCACTTTTATGCTTCAGTCTCAATAAAAGTCTTCTAATTGACATTGCCAGCTGGAGATGTAAACAAACAAACAAACAGACAAGGCATTTCAGATGCAATGATTTCAGCCCTCACCTTTGAGTGATTTGATCTGTGTTTTTCCGTAGGGGGCGGAGGAGAAGTTTCCACAGAAGATGAAACAGGTGGGAGGACAGGCAGCGTATCCTACAACACAGACACGAAGAGACTGTCAGACCACATCATTATAATAACCACCACCCTTTGATCTAACTCTGAAAACATGCCAATATCATACTATAGACCTCTCATACTAATTACCACTTGAACCGTATGTCAATGTGTGAGGTATTTGGATGTTGGTGTAAACAATACATTCACTTGATAAAGTAAGGGTATGGGAATTTCAAGTTAGGCTTCCTCCCTAGACATTTGAGGTAGACATTTGCACGGGGACTGATGCCGCACACACACACGCGCACACGTCAGACCTGAGAACATGAGGTGGATCTTCTCCATCACCTCCACACTGTCCAACCACACGTCAGACAGCACAACAAACATGGCGTCCTCGTTCTCCTCCTCCAGTTGCTTCAGCTTGGCCGACGCCTTCACTGACGTGGTGGAGGGGCCGCCAAAGAAGTTTGCATTGCCATAGTACGCCCTGAAACAGACATGAGCCAAATACTTGCAAAACTACAGCCTGAAAATGAGTCAATTCAATTCTCAACCCGAAGAATATGGCAATGTCCTCTATAATATAGAGTGGTTACCCAGACATAGATTAAAAAGATTGAAGATGGTTAAGTCCAGGTCCAGGACGAGGTTTAGGCTTAATCTGGCTCCGGGGAAAGAGCAGGGTAGCTATTAAGAAATGACAGGTCCAAATGCCCAAGGGCCAAGGCCAACAGGTTGTTCTGCATTCTAACCCTCTGACCTTGTGGTGGACGATGGTTCTGTTGGTGGGAACCCAAACGCGTTGACGTGGAAGACTGAGTCCTCATACCAGCCTGGGAGAAGGGACAACCAGGTTAGAACACACTCTCCACCAGGGGAGGCTGGTGGAGGTAGAAATTGGAGGACGGGCTCGTTGTAATGCATGGAACGGAATGAGGAATGGTATCAAAAACACATGTTTAATACCATTCCGTTCTGTGCATTACAATGAGCCAGTCCTCTGATTTCTACCTCCACTAGCCTCCTCTGCTGTATACTGAACACAATGAGGGTAATACTAGTACTACTACTGTAAATACATGTTAGAATGTCTAGTCATGTCCATGACGCAATCACAGTGTTTAACATTCTTTACCTTCTGCCAGAACAAAACATGACTCTGTGTAAAGTCCACTGTGGAACTGGTGAAGACAAGGTTAAGGGATACATGTATAGCCTTGGAACAACAAAAATAACTACAACAACAACAACAACACACTGTGACTATCTGTGACACATGACTAACATCATCATCATCACCACCACCATGACTAACATTATCATCATCATTACCAACATCACCACCACCACCACCACCACCATGACTAACATTATCATCATCATCATCATAATCTCCACCACTCCCACCCCCACCACAGTGAAAGGATATTGCTTTGGAGAGGTTCAGCTGTATGGTTCCACTGGGGTCTTCCAGGTAGTATTTACCCTGGAAAGGTAAACATCACCAGTGTGGTATTAGCTGTGACTCAGGGTCAAGTGATCAACACAGCATTCCGTGTCTTCACTATATCACAACCAGTGGAGGCTGGTGGAGGTAGAAATCAGAGGACGGGCTCATTCAAACAAATACCATTCATCATTCCATACCATTCCATTCCATGCATTACAATGAGCTCGTCCTCTGATTTCTACCTCCACCCAGCCTCCCCTGATCACAACAATAAGAATACAATTATACAGAAGTAGAACACTAATGTGTTCCTCGATCAGATCCCTCACCTCTTTCATCTGTGTGACCATGCCCAGGACAATCACCTCCCCTACCTTGGAGGTACTGCCCAGAAGTGCTTCAACTGTCTTGAGCTGAAAACCAATAACAACAACAACAAAAAACAACAACAACAGATTAAGATTACGGTAATCCAGAAACAATGTGAGAGAGAAAACTAGATAGACACAACTTGAAATATCCCTCTTAGTATAGTATATCGGAACAATTGAATCCATAAACCAAGGCACGTTTTTACCTGAAATTTGTTCCTGCCCTCCTCCACTGCTGCTCCTATCACAGGGGGGGTGAAGAGCTCATGCCGGTGTGTGCGCTATGAACACAGATACGTTTATATCAGGAACAGACAGCATTCTTACTCTCATTGTCCCCCACAATGAAATCGGGGAGGGGACTTTGGATCGGTTTCTCTCCGTTCATATGTTCATAGGTCGCATGCGATATCTCAGAGCCCACTGGGAGCATTCTTAAGAAACTTGGGTGAAAGAGGAGTCTTGCCATAGAGATACGGCATTTAAAAAATGACACTGATTGGTCCAATGGGGATACTATACAGTAGTAACAGCTGAAATTCCAAACTTGGAACAAGCAAATGAACATCCACGTCCAGTTTGAGTCAGGGAATTTGGTATAGATTTGCAGGCCCTCAAGAGAAACACGTTTCCACATCATTCGCGGGGGACAACATGTTTACTGTAGACTTTATTTATTTATTTAATTTGTTTATTTAATCTAAAGCGCGACAGATATATCGGAGCACCAATATTATCAACTGACAATGACCTTTTACAGAAATATATCTATCGGCACATATTCCTGGGACAAACCATTCCTGGGAAGTTAGTGTTTAGCAACCAGAAAGTGCAGGGAGTATTCTAACAACCACCAGTGCATATAGGCCTATTGTATGTTACAGAATAACAACACAAAAAGACTGGAGAAGGCCATGGTTCCATTCACCATCAGACAAAGACTTGGAGCACACTAACCTGCTGAAGTATGGTGTATCTTTCTCTGAACAGCTCAGCCTTGTCCCTGGCTGAACCACAGAGGCTCGGAGTGGAGTGGCTGGTCATGCTGATACTGGTGAGAGAGACAGACAGCTCTACTTGACAGATGTATTGAAGCAGGTGTTTATCTTAGAAAAGATGTTTGATTTACATTTACATTTATGGCATTTAGCAGACACCTTTATCCAAAGCAACTTACAACAAATACATTTGTTTAAGTAAGTGAATCATCTATCCATCAGTCATCATAAGATAAAGTAATCAACTCGGACCAGGGGCCATAGGCAGTCACAATGCTAGAAGAAGGATATATATATATTTTTTTTTATTTAACAGAGAGAGAAACTTGTCCAGGGGGGTACTGGTGAAGAGGTCTTTAGGAAGATTTTCATACAAGCATGTGAGTACAGTGGAGGCTGGTGGATAGAGAAATAGGGAGGACAGGCTCATTGTAATGGATGGAACGGAATGAGATCAAACACCTATCGAACGCGTGTTTGATACCATCCCTCATTCCGTTCCATCCATCAGAATGAGCCCCATCCTCTCCATGTCTCCATCCACCAACTTCCCTGAGACTACTGTCGTACTTACGGCACAAACTTCTTCCTCTCGGTACTGTAGATAAATCTTGGCACATCGAACGCACCGATGATGTTGAACACATTGTCTCTGAAAATAATCACATCATCAATGTCTCATGTCATTAAGAAATGAAGGATACAGGCCTAAGCATGACGGCATATGGATATGATTCGAGTTAACACTCCTAACATGGTCAACTTACATGGTTTCATCACATGACTGACTACAGTCCTGCACAGCTGTCTCCACCACTGACATCTCAATCATATTGGAGGTCACTGGCATCAAGAAGAGTGGGTTACACAGATGACACAACCTCCATTTTCCACACACATAAACATACACACTAAGCAATGACACACCACTGATTGTACAGTCATTCAATGTTGTTGAGCACATGATGTTACCTTGCTTGTTATAAACTGATGACAAAGTCATTTCCCTAGGCCTAAGGAATCAATTACCTATCATCTCATCTCGAGTCTATACTGGACTTACATGGCTGCTTCTCCACAGCATCTAAAACCCGTTCCATTACATCATCTAGTTCCAGATGATTGACAGCCTCCATCACCTCCACCAGGTACCTGCTGGCTTCACTGCAAGACATCATCATCATCAACAACAACAACAAGCACCTCTGATTGACAGCCATGCCTACACATTACCAAACATACATTATGCATACATTTCCTATTGCTTAGTGTCATTAGAGTGAACTGTTTAAATGTAGATGATATCATAAATCAGCTCAGACACAAGACAAGTCAGTCACAAGACAGCTACAGACACCACTCACACTGGCCACAACATGCCAGTCTGACGCTGATTATGGTGAAAATGTGGTTCTTGTCAAGAATAATTTACAGTGACAGACACATTACAACATGTCAAGCATTAAATGCACATACGGTCGAAGCATAAGTCCCCGCATCTTGAAGCCTGCAGACACTTTGGTCTTCACTTTGCGAACATCCATGTTCACTGTCCTTTCAACAAGCAACATTTGGCGCTAAATACCAACTTCCGCATATGTATCTCGTCACTTCCTGTGAGAGGAGCAAAGAATCTTGACACACCAAGCTGCACGACTGAGGTCCAAGAGTCGCTGGGTGGTCTTGTCTTTTACATTTACATTTACATTTACATTTATGGCATTTAACAAACGCCTTTATCCAAAGCGACTTACAACAAATACTTTTGTTTAAGTAAGTGAATCATCTATCCATCAGTCATCATAAGAAAAAGTCATCTATGCTCGGACCAGGGGCCATTGTCTTTGCCTGTCATGTGATGTTTACAAAACATTGGGCACATGGATCTGACCATAGAATCAGAATCAGAATGATCAGAATCAGAATTATTTTTATTTGGCCAAGTATATTTGCACATACAGGAAATTGACTTGGTGAGGTTGGTGTATGGGGCATGTACACTATGAAATATAATCATTTTAAATAATTATAAATTACATATAATTACGATATATGCGGATCTGAACATCTGACAGTATGTGTGTGTTTATTTGTGCAGGCTCTTTTCTTTTCTTTTTTTTTTCCTCGTGATGATCTTTGTCATTTTCCATAATGATTTAATATCTGACCTATGTTGTTTGTCAAGTTGTCTCATTCTATCATGCGTTTGTGTACGCAAGTACAGCATGTTTGCATATCAGCTGTCATGTACTATATTCAATAGGCTGACCTTTTTGTCATCATATGCTGTACAATCCATATGTTTTCCTTCTAGAAAACATTGATATGGAATACCATGCGGATTCCAAGAAATCCATCTGACAAGTGTGGTGTAGAATCAACAAAACAAACGTTGACAGGCCGATAAAACGGTTTTCACAAAGAAGAAAAACGTGTTTCTGCAAGCTTAGCAGTCGTTCTGAAACAGGACGAGGCACTTACGTCCTCTCTCACTTGCCGTAATTGCGCCCCTTCTTCGACTCTGAGGTGGGTTGTCAAAATGGGCAGCTGTGTTTTCATGTATACTGCAAGATTGTCCACCGGTTTTGTTTTAATTTAGACAGTTGTCAATTGTATTTATTCATAGCACCTATGGATCCAGCCGTTGAGGCGCACTGTGCGGAGCTTGTTGCCCGGGAGCGGAGCGGTCACACGGCTCTAGTTGAAGGGAATCTCCTGTACGTGTGGGGGGGTTATGTGGTAAGTACAGATGGTCGTGGCAGACTAAACTGCCTTTTCATTTCATAATGATATCTCATGTCCGTAGCCCTAATAATACAGGGATCTGCAAACTTATGATCAATTGTATTCCATGTACTGTACCTATTCCATAGTAATATAGACACTATTTTAATTGTTCTCTGCAGTCAATTGCTGATGATGAAGTTTTCCTACCCAATGATGAAATCTGGTTATATGACATAGAAAGAGGTGTATGGTAAGAATATGACATTGTAACAAATCTATTATTAGTATACGTTTTTTTATGGGAAGTGTATCACACAAAATGTAATTAACAGGAAGAATGCCTCAAGTCCTACCAGCAAGAAAAACACCATAGCAATGTTTAGTTGAACTATTATACTGAAACATAAATGCATCACCACACCAGAGATTATTTATTTAAACACGGAGGGTCCTATTTGATCTAACAACAACCTGTTTATAACTGACAGTTGTGTTACTACAGTGTTAGGATTATAACATATTGTTTCTGAGCATGCACTTATGACATTGGTATAATTCACTGTTCATTCATAATGAATTTATATTAAAACAAAAAAGAGCTATAGTTCAAGACTTAGCTGCTAAGACATTTAGTTTCTCCACAGGATATTTGAGTTCAGGCATTCTTGTGCAATGGTTGTCCTAGAAAGAGTATGCTTCAGAATTGGAACTTACATTTCCCTGCACTGTTTGTTCATTGGTTGGTTGGTTAGTTGGTGGTTTGTTCATTGGTTGGTTGGTTAGTTGGTTGTTTGTTCATTGGTTGGTTGGTTGGTATATTGACATTTGTGTTTGTATCCTGAAGGGAAATGTGCAAGATGTCAGGAGAGGTCCCACCCCCTATGTCCGGCACCTGTGGCTGCTCTCTGAATGGACACATGTACATATTTGGGGGATGTGATGACAACGGCCAGACCAATCAGGTGAACTGACTCAGCAGAAACATATTTCCTGGCCTGAAGTACGTCTGAAAGAAACATATCCAATCAGAAATAGTTTCTTCCTATATGTCTCAGACCACAGGTGTTTGAAGCCATTCCTTATTCCATTCCATGCATTACAATGAGCCCATCCTCCGATTTCTACGTCCACCAGCCTCCCCTGTCTCAGACGTACACTGCATTAACGTGTTGAAATTATCTATGTTTGCAGCTCTACAGCGTCAACCTCCTGGATGGGAAATACAGTTGGAAGAAAGTAACACATGAGAGTGGTTCCCCTCCGTCACCGAGAGATAAGATGTCCTGCTGGGTCTACAAGGGCAGGTTTGATGACCATATATGGAAATATTGGCAGGGTTCAAATTTCGTGACTATTTTGTCACTATTTGGGGTGCCTTAGTATAGTTTGCTATGAATCGTAAACTAGACCAATGGTAATCGTTCTTAGCTCATGCTGTATGACAGTTTGTTATGACTGATGTGTGTTGTTGATGGGTGTATACTAGACATTGCATGTATGTGGGGGAGCTCTGATATGTTATGGGATTCCCCATCACCCTTATTATTATTATTACTATTTTTGTATTGTTATTATTTTATTGATTTTGTTTTTGTTTGTTCTGCAGACTCGTCTACTTTGGTGGGTATGGTCACAAGCGCCTCGGAGACATAGATAACAACAACAGAAGCTTCATAATGGATGAGGCATCATGGGTAATATTTGCATCCTATTTAATTGACTCCATGGCATTTACATTTTATTTACATTTTATGGGTGGAATCGTAACTGGAGACACGCATAACTCCGACATTTGCATAAATGTTGCATTGGTGTCGATGGGAAATTTGTATGTTGATTTAGCTTTACGCGCACAGATCTTCAGTTAAAATTCCACCCTATGTGATTGTGGCCAAGTACCTACAGTAGATTACACTCCAACATCCAACATGTATCATTTATCAACATAACATCAGTAACTCTATGCTCTTCAGGTGGAGGACGTCTATTGGGGTTGGAACAATGAAGTCCATATATTTGACCCCACAACAGCCAGCTGGAGTGAACCAAAAACCTGTGTAAAACAGATTAATGTTCTACCATACAAAACAAAGGACGTTTGTTAGGACCTTAACACACATTGTTTATAGTCAGGGGAGGCTGGTGGGGGTAGAAATTGAAGGATGGGCTCGTTGGAATGCACAGAATAGAATGAGGAATGAAATGTGTTTGACGACATTCCTCATTCCATTCTGTGCATTACAATGAGCCTGTCCTCTGATTTCTACCTCCACCAGCCTCCACTGTTTATAGTAGCCCACATTATTCAATTATTCAATATTCAACAATATTTCAATTTGGTTTCCTATGTGGACCTTTAGTTGTTGTGTGTGTGTGTGTGTGTGTGTGTGTGTGTGTGTGTGTGTGTGTGTGTGTGTGTGTGTGTGTCTGCAGGGTCGTGCTCCTGCCCCCAGAGCCGCCCATGCCAGCGCTACACTGGGGCATAAAGGATACGTCTGTGGGGGCAGAGTCATGGTGAGCAATGGGGTGATGTTTATCTGGACTCTTAGGTTGTGTTAAAGCACAGGCACAGGAACTGTAGACATACAGTAGTCATGATAAGCAACAGGTAGTGTTTCTCGATCTTGACTCTATTTAGCAGACGCCTTTATCCAAAGCCATTTATGCTTGTATTGAAGCACAGGCATGGAAACTCTAGACCAGAGCAAATACTTAATAATTACATCCCTGTCACACATTACAGTACATACAAGTTGAATGACATATAACCAAATAGTTACAAATCCATGCGAGCCTACTGAAAATGTTCGGCCTCAAGATTGATTGTCGCCCAGTTTTGGACTGTCAGGATCAGGAATGACGTTCAGTGACGCTCCTGGGTTCTTCTTTTTCACCTTGTAGGAGACCAGGACGAGTGATATCCACTGTTTAGATCTGCAGTCATGGACGTGGTCCGAGATGTACGTACCGTATCTAAAGCTTACTCTCAAATACACAACTCCTCGTTGGGTAAAGATTGGTTGTGTATTTAAAACATCCTCTCTTAATGTCTTTAGTCAACCAGCGTCCACAGTGCCGTTGGGAAGGTCATGGCATACCCTCACTGCAGTGTCAGATAGTGCTTTGTTTCTATTCGGTGGACTCAGCATAGACTGCAAACCTATGAGTACGTGACTCACCCATTCAGAGAGTACAGTTCGGCTTGTCCCATGGGAACGTATTGTAATTCGCTCTCTTTTAAATTCAATCCATTCTTGCAGGTGATGGCTGGATATTTGATGTAGAGACAAATAAATGGAGAGAGTTTGAGCATCCATACGAGAACAAGCCAAGGTAGTGCCACTACATGTGTTGTTTGTGGAATTTTGAAACCCAGCTTTGTGTTTTGTTGGTCAGCTTCATGATAAAACTGAATTCAGAACGCATGATATGTTTCTGATGTTATGTCTAAGCAGACTTTCTTTCTCTTTTTTTCTCTCTCTTTTTCTCTCCCTCTCTCTCTCTCTCTACCTCTTCCTCCCTCCCTCCCTCCACTTCAGGTTGTGGCACACAGCTTGCCCAGGAAAAGACTCTGATGTCATCGTGTTTGGTGGTAGTTGTGATTATATCCTTCTAGTAGACACAGTAGGTATTAATGAAACGATATGCTGAAACACACTTTTCTCCTCAGGCTCATTCTTACCCTTAGTGACAGGAAGGGAATTGCTTGGTAATGTGCAGTTAATTGTGTACATTCAACCATTCATGGAAAAGAATCATACATATTGCATAATGTATACAGTATATTGTCTTTTGTTTAAATGTCAATCACATAACATGTTTACATAATGAGCCCAAGGTTAATGAATAGTTTTATTTTTGCAATTAACCATTTTCCTGTCCCCAGGGCCACTGCAATGATGCACTTGTTTTCCAGACCCAACCCTACCCCCTCTTCAGGTAAACTTTTTGTTGCAGTGGTTTTAAAAAAAAAATTATTTAATGTTTTTAAAACAAACATTTTACAGAAAAAGATAGCTCCAAACATATGTAGCAATGACTTGATGAACACAGTTTAAAACAAAGTTATACACCCTTATTATACAGTGTAGAGTATATAATTGCAATGCCACCATCACCATATAAAATAGTCCAATAATCCATGGTATGGATTTAATTTCCCATAGCTCTGATAACATAGTAGTACATTGTAGTGTGTAAATCCACCATGTAATTCCATTCATTGTCACTTGACATAAGTTTCTCTCTAACAGGATTTGTGAGGATTACATTGCGAAGAATGTGAAGACCTGCAGGATGCTTCAGACACAGCTTCCTCTACTGCCCCCAAAACTACTACAATCTGTACAGAACAGGACATGGTTTTATAGACCCTCTAGAAAGAAGCAGCATTAGCCCTATGCACTGTCAATAATATCATAGCAGAAAACATTCAACAGTAAGCTATACTGAATTTATAATGCAGAGTCAATTTTAGTACTGTACTCCCTCCTCCTCTGGGTCCCTTAAATTATCAGGGTTTTGTGAGTGTTTTTCTTGCAAATATTTTTATTGTTTTAGGCTGTTATTATTATTATTATTATTATTATTATTATTATTATTATTATTATTATTATAAGGATGTGTCTGTATTTTATGCATTTTAATGTTTCATAGTTTATATCACCCACAGCCTGCAGGAAAAAAAAACTCTTGAAATATAATGGCATGTTGAATAAAGACACGTTATTGTAATGTTTTGTCACATTATACATTTTTACAAGACATAATTAACTATTTTAAGTGTATGCACAAGTTTCATCATCATGTCATCATACGCAAAGTCTCTGCCTTGTTGCTATGGTTACGTCAACAAACAGCTTCCATCGTGGCGTACAAACTTTTGGATAGGAACTTTTAAGCTCTTCAAATGGTTGTGATTAAATTAATAGATTAAATACACTCCGAATGTGTTGTTTGTGCTAATACAATGGTGTAGAATGAGTGTTAGACCTAGATTGGTGAGGTAAATCTGTCCACTACGTTGTTCGGGCCGTATAGCGCTAGCCAGCCTAAGGAAAGTTTGTAGGTAACTTTTTGTTGCTACTACTAGCTCATTTCTTGCGACAACATGGAGGATTTCAGCAAGCTCAAAGACCTGAATATGACAACTGACGAGGTCAACCGGCTCAGCAAAGCTCTCAAAGATGAAAGTTTCAGAGAAATGCTAAATGACTACGTCAAGGAAATATCAGATCCGCAGAACAGGAAGACATACGAGGATCAAATCAAACTGTTGGAGCAGGAGAGGGGCAATTCCATTGATTTCATCCACCCCGAACCGAACCGGGTCCTGAAAACCAGCTTGGACGGTAAACAGAAGTGTTTCATCAACATCTGCACCAACGAGAAGGTCAGGACGCCTTGGTTTGAACCTGGCAGAGGAGAGGATGGTAGAGGGGGCCAGAGCTGGTTTCTACCAAACTCCGCCACACCTGGACGACCACACAGGGATCCAAAAGGGAATACATACATGATATATGATGTTGTTTTCCACCCGGACACTCTCCACATGGCTGGGAAAAACGGGAGGTTCATGGACCTGGTAGATAAAGCAGCTATGGATGCCATCCAGGACGGATTCAAAGTGAAGCTTGACAGGAATAATGTGAGAGTGTTGAAAATCAAATACAAAGGGGTGCCAGAGCCACCTATCATTCGTAGGTCCATGTCTGATCAACCTAAAAAGGAGAAACCTGCCCACCCTGACCCTCTCTCATTCCCATACCCTGACGAAAATAAATCGGACACAGCAACGCCTCCTACAAAGAGTCCCAACTCCAAGGCCCCCAGTGCTGCTGAGCCCCAAACTGAGATGAGCCAGAGCCAACCGCAGTCCACCTCATCCAAGGGGCCAACCACACCCAAATACACCGTGAAATACAGGTCATTTATTGACTTGCAGGATTTCAGATGCTCCAGAGACTCCACCCGTGGCCCACGCCCTAAAGAGATAGTCATCACCATTGACCTGCCATTGCTGAGATCTGCTGGGGATGCAGACCTAGTGTTGTTGGAGAGAGGTATCTTACTGGAATCCAAGAAGCCTGCTGCTTACAGACTGGAGCTACCTCTGGCTTACCCTGTGGATAAAGACAAAGGAGAGGCTAAGTTTGTAAAACAGAAGAAACAGCTGACTCTCACTCTTCCTGTTCTACCTGTGAAGGAGCCGTCATTGGCTGAGCTGTTTGGTCATCCGCTTGTCAGTGGCGATGATGCCGCTGAGATGGTCAATGGGATAAGATGCGAGAGAGGAATGCAGACGGAAGACACAGAAGATGGTGATGGTGAAGAAGATACCCCTGTCCACCATGTTTGCGGTGCCACAGAAGACCTTGAGACAGTTGATACTAGAAACAGCCCATCTCTCTGCATTGAAAATCAACCCACCTCATCCCTGAAGGACAATGACGAGGTGATTGAACAGTCAGGTGACCTGGAAGAGGATAAAGAAGAACACAACCCACATCATTGTGATGAATCGCAGGACCAAGCAGAGGCCCCAGAGCCCACTGAGATCAATGGCAAGACTGGGGACACTGAGAAGAATAAGGGAGAGGCAGAGGATAAGAATCTGAATGATAAGGTGAGTCATTTACCACTTTACTATACTATATATCCAATCCTAAACCCAAATGAGGTATATAGAAGAGAAGCATTATAGCAAAAACTCTCTAAAGCTTATCCTATAGGCCTAGTTGTTGAATAGCCTGAAATAATAAAGAAAACAGGGCTCTGTCACTAACCTAAACATTTCCCATCAACACATCCATCTTTTTTCAGGTAGAGTCAGAACCATCATCCCTGACCAGCACAATGGAGGACATATGCGGAAGTGCAGCTGCTCCTGCCATTCCATCCAGTCCTGACAACAACAATAACAACATCATCATCATCGACCAAATGGAACACTGCTCAACAGCCCACAGGATTGAGGAGATGGAGGACAAGCCGGCTCCAGCCAAGGACAAAGAGGCCAAGAAGACTGTGCATTTCAGTGAGGATGTTGAGGTGGCACAGGAAAAGGCGGGAGAGGAAGAGGAAGAGGAGGATGATGAAGATGACCTGCCTACGGAACAGACCTTTCAGGACTGTGATGGGAAGCCGCCGCCGCCAGTCGTGTTGCTGAGAGAAACTAACGATGATGGGAAGGAGGAGGTCATTAGTGATCATTCTACATCTGCTGGTTTCACCTTTCAGAACTCCCTCTTGTACGACCTGGATTGAAGTGCCTGTAAGGGAGTGAATGCTTCTATCACAGAGATATTTGAGAAGTTTGTAAAACATTTTTTGTAAGTTATTTTGCTGGTTCAAACTGCTGGGTTTTTTTGTTGTTTTTTTCAGTTTAGATTGAGTTATAACCAATAGTGTTCTTCAACCAGTTGACTTCAAAAGGAAATGTGTATTCCAATTAAAGTCAGTGACTTTATCTTTCATTTGTAAACATTTTTGACAGTTTCCTCCTTCTTGCTGAAGGTGATAAGTTAAATGAATACAGCGTGAAGTCACCTTCCAAATTGTATGTTAAAAGCTTTATCTATCAAAACATTGTACTTGTGTGTGGATTAACTAATAGGATGGCTTCAATGACTGTGTACTTCAATGCTGTTCTCAAAATGTCAATACAATGTACAATGATGCCATGTCATCAAGTAAAAGTCTCTAAAAATCTAATTGTGATAAGTTGTAGTAGTCACACAAATCACAATGAATACTGAATACCACCAGTTTGTTGAGGTGACTGACGCTTAATGCAGTGTATTTCTACACAATGTAACCACGTGTGAAATAAAGAGATCAGTTTTACAAGTTTACATGTTCTCATTTCAACTTCCAAAGACAAGAAAATTGAGGCAATAATATTCAGTACAATAATGAATCTTTAATTTATTTTCTTGCATTTCCTCAAAAACTTCAGTAAAAACATATTCCCCTTTTTTGGTTTCTGACAGCTCATGAAAGTTTCAGTTTGAGACCCAGAAGTACCCTGTTTAAACAGACACACAAAGACATGATGAACTGATACTTGTTGCTTTTGAGTCTCTCACCTCAACCTGTAACAGTGACTTGTATGAAACACACTAGTAGACAATATGTCAAATAAGTGCTCATATGACAAGTCGTTTTGAGGTACATGATGTAGTCCAATAAGCCTACTGTATATACCGCCCTTTACATTTCGACACTACACTGGCTCTGCACTGGCTGGTCACAGCTGCCTTCAGAAGTACAGTACACCAAAAGCACTCTCTGGGTAGATGAGAGCATAGAATTAGAATGAGTAGAACAGACATGCCCATTCAAATCAAAATTCCGCCATTCCAATCCTATGGTTCAGAAGCCTCATCATCATCATCATCATCATCATCATCGGAGTCCTCTCTGAAGACAACCGTCTAGGAACTCAGAGTAACAGGTTAGGGAGCAGAAGTGGTGCTGCACTGGAGCGTCCGTGCCCCCCATATCGTCCACGAGCACCACGGTCTGAGAGACCAGGTGCAGGTTCATGCTGACGGCGGTCTTGATGAAGAAGTTGACGCAGATGCGGCTGCAGTCGCAGGTCTTGGCAACCTCCAGGTCCTGACAGAGATGCGCTGGGATGAGGTGAGGTCCGTATGGGATTCTGTACGGTGTAAAAGGGACAAAAGCAGTTTGGGTTAAGACACATTAAGTCTGTATAGAACAGAATGGACGAGAATTGAGTCAAATAGAAGATAATAGAATAGACTAGGAAAACAAGGTGAGAGCATTTTGAAAGTTTGCCTTTTACGTTTCACTAGAGGGTCGGCCCAAACCATACTGTGCTGGCTTTAAGCCAGATATTTCTTTTCACATCGTCCCCTCTCCGGCACTGTTAAAGCAACTGTGGTGGACGCATAACCAGGCCGGCAGAGTACAAGTCGGCTTGGCTCAGTTCAGCTCTGTAAGTGTGAATAAGGGAAACAGTCTAACCTGAGGTTGGCCACAGCCCTGGAGGCCATTTCCTGCAGCGAGAGGGGGAAGGTGAGCTGGATGGTGTGATCCAGGGGGTTGGTCTGGGTGAACGGGTTCCCAAACAGGTCCAAGTTCTCCAGAGTCAGCTTGCGGAAGTCACTGGGCAGCAAGGCCAGCTGGTTGTGCGCCGCCGACAGGAAACGCAGCTTGGTCAGGCGGCCGATGTGAAAGGGCAGCCAGCCTAGTCTGTTGTCGTCCAGCTTCAGGTTCACCAGCTCTCTCAGCTGGCAGAACTGGGCCGGGAGACCTGGCAGGCGGTTCTGGCTCAGGTCGAGGTGCTGGAGCGTACGCTGGAGGCTGGACAGACAGAGCGCCTCGCTGAAGCTCTCCAGGTGGTTGTTGTGGAGGATGAGCTCAGCCAGGCAGCCCAGGTCTCCGATAGTGGCAGGAAGCTTTTTGATGTGGTTGTTACTGAGGTCCAGCCGGCGGAGGGCCTTGAGGGAGAGCATCCGCATGTCCACCCGGGAGAGTTTACAGTAGGACACCTGGAGCTGCTCCAGGGAATAGGGGAAGTTTGAGGTCAGCGGGTAGTCCTTCTTGGAGACGATGGTGAGCTTCTTCTTGGGCTTCTCCACGTCCCTGGCTCTGACGGGCGTGAGTGTGGAGAGGGGGAGGCTGTCTGTGTCGCTCCCTCTGTGGGCCAACCGAGCGGCAGAGAGGAAGTTCTTCAAGCTGTTGGCATCAGCCTAAAAACAGACAAAAACAACAACGACAAAGAAAAATAGTCAGATTTCATGTGTCACTACAGTCTATACAACAGCTCTTCTTGTACCTGTATTCCAGCAGTGGAAGCAGAAATCTACCTCCACTATGTTGCACACATTCAGAGTAACCCCCCCACCCACCCCCCCATTTAGTAAGAAAAAAACTAATATAATATTGTATTACATCATGTACCATAACATTACAATAACAGCAATCACTTTGGTCTCACTGGTGTAGGAGATGAAACGTTTAATTGCACTTAGATTACAACAGAGGTGTTAGCCTATTAACATAATAATAAAGTCCCGCAAAGGGGTAGTTAATCTTTCTCAAATTCTCAGCCTAGTTCCCGTACAGCTTGTGTGCTACAGCACTGGCACTGTCATGATGTGTTGAAACAACGTGTGTGTATGCAGATCTAGGGGAAAGGTCATCCCTGGCCTGACACAGCCTGCAGGCATTGACACACCAGTGGAAACAATGAGTCGGCTTCAGCGTCTGTCAGTGAAAGAGCATGCGCAAAAGACCACACACAACAAGCCTTGTTGATGCATAGGCGATTACCAGGCTTCAGTCAGCCAACACCTGCAACATTGCAAAAACACTAACAGGTGATAATCACAACTATGTGGCTGGGGAGACACAGCAATGGATTGGCTACTTGTTGAGTCTTGTTTCGGTTAAGTAACCCTATGAATGGCTTAATGATGGACTTTTCCATTGTCTGCGTTCTCTCTGCTCCTCTTAACATTACACAGAAACCAACTGAAATGCATTTCAATAACTGGTATCTGAGAAGTTCCAAACAATCCAATGTTGTTGTTTTTTCCCACCTGTAGGTCTGCATGTTCCACAGGTACTGCATGTGCCATATTTGAACAGATGTATATCTGTTTGCATAGCTCATTGCATTGCATGCATGTATGCAATGTGCTCTATCAATAAAGTTTGTTTGATCGATTTGACTGATTGGTTCTTATATCCGTACCTTACTCAGACAGATGTCGACAGCTGGTTCCTTGAGTCTCACAGTGGCTTTGCCCTCTTCAACAAACCATGTGAAGAACTTCTCAATGTTCTCTTTTAGCTGTGGAGGAAGTTGGTACACATCAGATCGGTTGTGTCATTCAGAAACATAGTTCCTGGTTTCATCCTCATTTCCAATGAATATTGTTGACTAATTATTGTAAGCAGACACTTTGCAACATCCGCTAGAGCATGTCATAAGTTGACAGATATGAACAAGGTTTCCTCCAATTTAATCTACATGTATGTGTTTAACATTTCCTACAGGGTTAGGGTTAGTAATTAATCTACAATCAATGCATCCTTAATGTGGGAATGATCAAGGACATGAATTAACAGGAATGGGGGGGGGGGGGGTTCTGTATATCTGATATACATACAGGTAGAAATCATGTCAGATATACAGAGCTTTAAGGGTCGACTTTGGCGGCTAGGTCCTGTGTGGTGTTGCTTATTCTGTATGTGATTGAACTACCTGCCTGCCTGCGTGTTTGTTGTCCTTATCGTGCTGAGGCAAGGTAAGAGATGCAACACATTATCCCATGAAGAACCGGACAGATGACCTGAATACTACACGATAGGCATGAAAACCAACCTTGTATTTGGAGCCTGCCCTGTCCTTTGCCGTGCAGATCATCAGATAGATGGTACTACGCTGTGTGGGCTTGTCCACATGTCTCCCAATAGACAACACGGCCCTCGCTCCCTTCCCTTTGTTTTTCATTCCAAAAGTCGGAAGCATCCGATTCACCACTTCAACATCACACTGCAGCTTCATTGTTCATTCAGTGGTCAGCAAAAAAAACAACATAGAAGGGAAAAAGTGAGTCAATAAAAAAAACTTGGGCGAAGGACGTGCAAGCTCCGACTCAGCGCGTCACGTCAACAACGGCGCAGATTCTGTATTGTTAGCAGGGCTGGCTAGGTGAAAACAGCTAACTGCACGGTGGCTAAAAAATAAGCCAGGAGCACCATAATGACGTTGAAACACTGAAAATCTTGCAAATGAGTAGGACCCCCCCCCCCGCCCGGGGAATCGTTAAAAAGTGTTTTCCAGACGGGTTGACTTGACGAGGAGAAGGACAGTGGAGGTAAACAGACCGCACCAAAGGCAGCCCGCGCAGGGGGAAGTGACAGCTGCAGACATGCGCAGGACGACTCTTAACTCCTGTTAGGTTTTACATACTAAAACCTCTATGTTTATTATTGTAATCAACATTGTGTAGCCTACATATTCATCTGTTATTATTATTATTACTTCTCTGGACTTCATTCAACAAGTCCAATGTTCTCAAGCTGTTTTTTTTTATAAAGGCCATGCCATTTTGCTTCCTGGTTATTATTATTATTATTATTATTATTATTATTATTATTATTATTATTATTATTATTATTATTATTATTATTATTATTATGACTACTACTATTAGGTTATCAGTAGTGAAATTGGATGATTCACGTGCCTCAATGTAGCAGTATAAATTGCTACTCAGAGGATACAAAATAGCCTGTCAGTAAATGTACATTTACACCAGTTATGAAAGTATGGGGGGGGGGAAACAAAAAAAGTGGATAAAAAAGTGATATTGACAAGCAGCTTTAGGACCTGCAAAGGTGTGTGTGTGGGGGGGGGGGAATCTAATACCATTCCTGATTTTATTTCATGCATTACTTACTTGCTGAACATATTGTAGTATAATATACCTGACTAGTGTTGCAGGTAAAGTTGTACTTAATTAACATTGTAAATAGGCTCTATAGACAATAGCATGATTTTGTCAATGAGAATATTTCTGAATACCTGTAAAGTTTCATTTCAGACAATGGCCACGTGGTGGCAGGAAAGGTCTTTTGCTGAGGTTAACATACTCCTGCAGTATGTAACATAAACCTGGAGAGAGAGAGAGAGAGAGAGAGAGAGAGAGAGAGAGAGAGAGTGTGTGTGTGTGTGTGTGTGTGTGTGTGTGTGTGAGTGAGTGATAGAGAGAGAGACTTTTTTGTGCAGTAGTTCTGCTAGTGTGTGTGTGTGTGTGTGTGTGTGTGTGTGTGTGTGTGTGTGTGTGTGTGTGTGTGCGTGTGCGTGTGCGTGTGCGTGTGTGAGTGAGACAGAGAGTTTTGTAGTCTAGCCGACTGCATGTCGAATAATTGAAAAGAAATGATTCCTTGATGGTTGGCATAGCAACATGCTGAAGTGAACTTGACCTCGTTTCTCAATTAATTACCATAATTCATAATTACCTGAATGAGAAGCATACCTTAATTCACTGTGTAGGCACCCACATGAATTCTATCTGGTGAATAAAACCCAATAATATGGGACATGAACACAGTCTTCTATCTGCCAGTTGTACATTGTTGTACATACACTTTCGCTAGTGTATTTTCAGGCATGAATAGCCAGGATGAGATGGGTGAGATGTGCAGGCAGTTTATGACATTGTTGGTCATGAAGAATGTTTATAATATTGGCTAAAATGGAAATGTGTGCATTTTACAGTACGATTGTACAGATTGTATCTACAGTAAAGCATGTTATGCACTATAACGGAGATGTATTGGCTGAATGTCACTGTCTGTTGGTCTTCTGTATAGCCTACTGGATTATATGTGGAGGACGTTATTACTCATTTGTGATCTGGCAGTGCCTTTCTCAATTGCTTCTGAGGGGGATGCATGAAGTTGTTGAATTTAATTGAATTTTAATATTTCAGTCCATGGTTCAGTAGAGGTTGGTGCTGAGTGTGCCCTGTAGTCCCATGCAGGGGCATGAAACCCTGAGACCCTGATTCAGGGGGTTTTCCCTTCTCATTAATGAACTAGAAAATCTATTGACTCATGTTGAAGTGGAAGGGTTGCTTTCTCTCCAGACCGGCCCCACCAGCAGCAGCAGCAGCAGGCGTCTGTGGCTTTAATGATTCTATGATACCAGCAAATTCATCTTCATAACGCTGACACCCAGGGAGAGACATATAAACCCCTTGTCTATTTCTAGCTCCATTGATTTCAGAAATGAGGGTCCGTTGCGTTGCCATGTCTGAGTGCCAGATAATAGTCTGAATGAAGCAGCAGCGTGTAAATATTCAATACGGAACAGAGAACGCCGCGGACAGGGATTTGGAATGATGAGCGTAATGAGAAGTACAGAGAATCTTTCAGGAGGGAACTACTGTCTTTCTGTATGTGTCCCGATTGATTTCTATGAGAGGGAAATAATAAAACATTATTTATAGTCACCATAGCTCATTTAAAAAGACAAAGACATGTTTGGTTTTCAAAAGCAGGACACTCAATAGAGACATCATGATAAGTTTGTTTTCAATGTAGGTTGTGTTTGCTCCAAACTGCATTGAGTAATAGTAGTAATATGTAATGGTTTCCACATTGTGCCAATTATCTACTGTATCAAGATATAGTGAAAACAGAGAGTATGTGAGCATAACAGTATCAGTGAGATAGCTTGACTTAATGGGTCTAATGAAGTGTACAATTTAGACAACCTAGTCCATGTCACTCTGCATAATTGCAAACAAAAAATAAGATGCAGAAATTCTCCTCTGGTTTTGTGGCTTTATGAGTCCAATCCGTAATATTCTAATCAAAGTGGCGACTAAACGGTCTTCTAGAGTTGTTTCCTCATGACTGTCGTGTGAAAACACCTCCTCTGACTTCTTCTCCCTGCATGGCCACTCAAACCTAATAACATTTTCGATTTCCATTTAGGCTGCATGGTAATTCTATTACAAGGATAATTATGAAGAATGCTTCATAATGCAATATCAGGGGCTCTATGATTGCATAAAACCCCATGGAAAGTTCCTTGTCAGCTCGTTTATAAGACATGGATTACTACGAGCAAATGTCAAATACCAAAAGTTAATCTTACCGAGAGCATTTGTTTCCAGGGGTCTCCGAGGGTCTCCCATAGCTAATAGAATAAAACAGTACTTCAACCAAACTATTCTTTTTTTTTGTAACACACAGAATGCCTTAGAGGATTCCCGTCTGTCCGTAGCAAAAAACCCCCAACAATATTCAGTTTCTAACATTTGGAAATAGCTGTGAGCAAACTTCCCAATATTGTTTATACCTGGCAAAAATCCACTTACAAAAATGTCCATCAAAATAACCTTTCTCTTGGCAGCCCAGAGGCTCTGTCAAACATGACTGGGTATCTGGCTGGCTCAGATACTACCTGACTGGCCCTGAGTGCTTAGGCTGGATTTGAATATGATAAATTAGTCTTTATGGGAACAATGTGTTTCATTAACAAGGACATGGACAGTGAAGGTGATAACAAAAATTCGATTTCCTTCCGTAAAGTAGCAAAATGTAAAAATGTGTTCATTTGAAAAATTTGACATATAAAATGATCAATTCCATCATCCTAGTCAGAATCCTTGAAAGCTTAACATAATTGCTCTCCGGCATCATTAATTAGAAGATATTATCTTGATTTTTTTTTTAAGCAGTACATACACCTAGGTCTTAAATGGCATTAAATCCATTTAAGAAATACATTGAGAATATGCCGAAGGGCAGAATGCCTGCTACTTTATTCATATACACCATACTTTTAATTTGATAGCCGCGTCACCTCTGTAGGTCGAGGCAATGCCTCGGTCCTGATTACATTGATTCCTCAACTTTTAATCACTTTTTAAAGACGACACCCAAATCATTGACATCCATCTCCATCTTTAATTGATGGAACATCTGTCAGCTGTCTCTGAGACCTCATTGGTCACTTTAAAGCTCCTTCATGATCAACCTGAGTGCTATGAAAATGGTGTCACCGTGTTCACATTTTATGGAGATCTGTGGAGCAGATGTGAAAAGTGACTTTCTGTACAAACTTGGAGAAATCCACATAGTGCAACTCTTCAATCTGCATGGCCCCTGGCTTTATTCGCACAGACAGGAGCAAACAAACACAGAATATTGATCAGAGAGGCCGATGATTGGCTCATTTTCCCCCCATAGAAATGCATTTGTAGTTACTGCCAATTCATCTTATTTACACTGCTCGGCGTTATTCACAGCTAACGGATGTGCACAGGGAATAGAACAGCGAATACAGAATAAAACCTGCAGGCAAAATGAGTGGAAAAGCCGCATGACCCAAAATTGCTTCAAGGAGAGGAAAATATATTCCCTCTAATGATGGCTCCCTTCCATTGACATTTGGAAAATCCAATATTCAACCTCTCCTCTGGCAGGCAGGCAGGCAGGCAGGCAGGCAGGCAATCTCCATGAGTCTCTCTGCTGGAGATGTGTCTTCTGTGCGATCTGGAGACCAATAAGCATTTATAGCTCCCCACGTACAGCATCGCAGGGGAGGCTGGTGGAGGTGGAAATCCTAGGATAGTGCATGGAACAGAATGAGGAATGGTATTAAACAAGCGTGTTTGATACCATTCCTCATTCCATTTCATGGGTTACAATGAGCCCGTCCTCCGATTTCTACCTCCACCCCCTGAGCATCTGGCGCCACGTCCTCCCACTCAGGATGGCAATAACACTCCTTACAGCCTGCTGTGCCAGGAACTTTTTGTATTGTGGTGTGGATGGAGGTATGGTTTCACAATAATGCTAATCAAAAGGACAATGTTATGGCCCTAACCTAACCCTAACTCTAACTGTGGCCCTAACCCTAACTCTAACTCTAACTGTGGCCCTAACCCTAACTCTAACCCTAACTGTGGCCCTTACCTAAACCTAACTCTAACCTTAACCCTTACCCTAGCCCTACCTCTAACCCTAGCCCTAACCCTTGTTCCAGCCTTAATCCTTACCCTAGCCCTGACCCTAACCCTAGTCCTAGCTCCAGCCTTAAACCTAGCCCTAGCCCTAACATTAATCCTATTCCAAACCTTTATCAAAACCCTAACCCTAGCCCTAGCCCTAGCCCTAGGACCTGACCCATTTCAAGACCCACTAGATTCTTCCTTATTCCACTTGCACATAATATCAGTGTTATTACAGGGGTATAAAGCAACTTACTGTAGGTCACATTAAGTAAATTACATAAAATGTATTTAAATGAAACCACCAAAGTATGGTGAATAGAACAGACCACAAATACAACATTGGCATAAACTGCTACAGCACCGCAGATTACTGTGTTGACCTTAACGGGAATTAACAGACAACTCACTCACCCTTCTCTCCACTAAACTTCAACAAATTCCTAATTCCGGTAATTACCGTGGAAAGAAATTGTTTTTGTTTTTAAATGTGTTTTTGTGCCAGTGGTTTAAATGTGTTTTGCATTCATTTGCAAGCCTGAAAAGTAGCTTAGCATCTAAATCACTGACAGCAGGCGGCCCCATGTTTAATCATGAAGTTACTTATGCCAGCCTACATGTAAGCCAATAAAACACTTTTACAATTAAGGGCTAAACTCTTACAACCACAGGGAAATAACAACAAATAAATAGTGGATAATGGAAAGGTGTTATTCCTAAGACTTGGCTTTGTAGAGTGGTTTCAGGACGCATTGCAAAACTTTATAAGTGGTTTGGACCTAGGGCCAAGATTCAAGTTCTGTAGCCTTGTAGCAAATATACCACCATTAATCCCAAACTCCAATTATAATCATATATCCTGTGATTAGCACAACAAACACACCCTAGTATATTCTATTGAATTTCAGATGATGTAGTGCAAGTGTACAGGTAGAATTAGCCAATATCAATAGTGAGACCCACTCAGTGTGAGAGCAGCCTACGCTACATCATATTCCGGCGAAGGTCACATCAGGGGAGGCTGGGTGGAGGTAGAAATTGGAGGACGGGCTCATTGTAATGGATGGAATGGAATGAGGATGGTGTCAAACACATGGGCCTCCACTAAGGTTACATACTGTACACTACAAGATTTGTGTCATTCACAGATGCAAAAGAACACGTGCTAAATCAATCGAAGCTCTGTTGATTTAAATTGGTTAGTAATGAGAGAAGGCACCTACATGCACTCACATCAAATGACACTGAAAGCTTTTTAATGAAGCTTTAATTGTGTTCTAATTGTTCAATTTAATCCAGTTTTCAAGAGACCACCGCTTTTTTTATTGACTTCGTAGCATTAGCTCACTCTACTGGCCCCAACCCACCCCCCATCATCTCTCTCTCTCTCTCTCTCTCTCTCTCTCCTCTCTCACCTCCTCCTCTCTCTCTCTCTCTCTCTCTCTCTCTCCCTCTCCTTCTCTCTCTCTCTCTCTCTCCCTCCCTCCCTCACTCTCCTTCTCTTTCTCTCTCTCTCTCTCTCTCTCTTAGTAGAAAATATTTAGTTACAGTTAATATATACAGTATGTCTGTATATATTAACTGTAAGTCACCATCTCCATAACCACCCTGGGAGCCAGCTGCCCTCTCTCTCTCTCTGTATATCATAATCAATAATCACTTTTATTGATTATGAGATCCCTCTAGGTGGTTGGCAGCTGCTGTACTGTACTGTTGGCCACCCTAGCTGCAGTTCAAGATGATACATGACCTCCACTATGAACCAAGCCACTGCTACATCATCAAAAATAAGTTTCTGTTAGCCAATACTTAACAATGTTATTATTCAATGTTATTATTATTAAGTACTGTATTAGTGTATTAGTGACCAGTGTATTCAGTAACACAGTTATCAAAGTATTGGCTAGCTGTCTTTGTGGATCCTCATGACATTGATTTCAGTACCAATTCATTTGGAGAGTATCCTAGAAACGACAACAACAATCTGTTCAATTATCACTGGAGTACAATAATAAGTCACAATAACGCATTTCATTTCTCATCTATCCCATTTCCTCGTCAATGCACAAGAAGGGTGTACTACCTGACCTCAAAAATTCAAATCGAATCGCCTGACTCTCAAATTAAGTTTCGATGATATATGACTAAAACCCATTGGGGAATTAACCGCCGTCGGTTAACTGAATATTTCAGTTCACGTCTGATAACTGTCACGCAGGTTTTATTGCTCCCTGCGTAGGTTGATTATAGGTTGCCGGTCGACTCTGCTCTCCTGAGGTTGATTCTAATAGAGTTATGAGATCCAAACAATCCATTTGTTTCAGTGGGATGTAATTAAAGCCAGAACATCCATTATTACCCTGGACATGTAGGGGTAATAGCCAGTTGTATCCATTTCATGGCCATGACTCTGTTGTTAGCTAAATGGGGAGGGGGGGGGGGGGAGTGTCAGAGTTAATAAGAACTAATGGTGCTTGATTACAAACCCCCCCCACCCCAAAACCAATTTCATTACACGTAAACATCGTTATTCTCTTTCCTCTGGGACGTACCTGCTGCCAGAGTTGACATGGTGCTCCTCAAACTGAAGGTTTTAATCGGATGTCTGTATGTAACAGTGATGAGAAGCTGTAGCCCAGCTCCTGAGGCATGTCGGAGACAAGCCCTCGGACCTTGAGGATGTCCTCTTGGCCTAATGGGAGATGTGTGGGTCTTCCAAGTGGTAGACCCGGGTTTGAACCGAACCTGCCGTCACACATCCACCTATCCTCTGGTCTATTGGTTGAAATGTGGACGTGGTGGGGTGTAGCTAATACATGATTGGCTCATCTAGAGGACAGGTGTCAGGTGTCAACCTAACCCTTTTTTATACAATCAATACGTATTTATTCATTCACATACTTATGTATTTGTTCACTTATTTCTCACAGGGACCATGTGCAATTTGACATAAATGATTGCACCAGATCAGGGGAGGCTGGTGGAGATACCATTCCTCATTCCATTCCATGCATTACAATGAGCCCGTCCGTCCTCCGATTTCTACCTTCACCAGCCTCCCCTGCACCAGATATAGCATGAGATCAATCTCATTTTCAGCCTCTTAGTAGTATGTTCAAATAATCAACAACATGATAGCAACTAAAGTGCAGTGAACAAACTACAGCTATAGAACTACCCACATGGAAGACCCAAGCGTCTACCATTAGGCCAAGAGGACATCCTCAAAGTCTGAGGGCGACACTTGAGTTGACATGTCTCAGAAAGGGCTACCTCATCACACGAGCATGATTCCTAAATCACCTCCGCTACAAAGAGCTATTCATGAGCCTACATTGACAGATTTGTGTTCATATGGTCATGCCAATATCTATGATAACGTTTGGATCAATCTGGACACACTGAAGCTTAAAATTATTGATTTTTAACATGTGTGTGATGTTAGACTCATCCTAATTACTCATAGCATTATGATATATTACAGCGCCAACGGGCTCCCTCATGACTTGAGCACATAACAATGAAATATGATTTGATTTCTTTCTCCTCTGTTTGCCCACGTCTAATAAAGTTTTAAAACTGCCAACAGATGCAGAAAAACTCAGTGCTTTAGGGATGCATCGCCTTAGCAACTGTCCTCGGTTTGTATGTGTTTAATTGCTTTGATGACAGAGTTCGGGTTTAAAAAGTGGAAGAAATGTGAACATGTTGAGATTTATAATTAACTGGAGCTTGCAGGGGACATTAACATATTCATGAGGTAGTTGGCTGGCGATTACCATATGAGTCAGTTGTACCAAGCTGTTGAAAAACTCTGCAGGTAGATCAACTTTATTCATCATTTATCATGCAAAACCCAATGCTGGAATGCAAAATGTGCTTAAACTATGCTGCACCATGACCTACTGTATGATCATGTGGAAAACTCAAAGTTGCTCTTATAACTACAGTATAGTCATAGTTGACACTGCAACACTGTAACACAACTGAGGCCTTCTGACTGAGTCTTCAGCAAGAACATGAATAGAATATGATCCAAATCCAAACACTTAGCCCACTTTCTTGCGTAACAGTTTGCCAAACATAAACTTTTTCTTGAACCTGACTAGCGCTAGCTTAGTCAGCAGCCCTGCGTGACACAAAGTGAGGTGAGGGAGCTGAAGTGTTTCCTTCATTGACAGTCCTCATGAGTTACACATCAACCAGCCTCTGGGAGCTGCGCTTTAAATTGAATTCTCTCTGCCGTTAGCCTGCGCTAGCACAAACCCTCCCTGCCTTAGCTGTCACCGTGATGGATAGGCTACTCCCACCCTCGATGATCATTCTGGGGAGTAACCTTTTAATAGAGGAAAGTGATTATTGCCATCTTTTGGGGGGGGGGGGGCTGTTGTTGTTTTTGGAAACTAAAATAATGTAAGACAGAAGTGGAAATGTAAACACATTGCTCTAGGGGGTACGTTGCTTAGGGTTACCATACTACGTATTCCAGAAAGAGAGCTTAGAAAATGTTTTCTCAAGATACCTCCGGCTTCAGCTAACCTGAAGTTTGAAGAAATATTTTTTTTTACATAATGATGATGAAACATGGCATAAACTTTGACATTTTGTAATTAACATTTTAATTTTTAAAAATTATTTTTAAAAATTGGACAACAGGAGGTATCTAAGGGGGAAGCTGCCCTTGTGCCCCCTATGGGTGTGATGCCTCTGCACTTGATGACACCTGAACTGGAAGTTAACTTGCTCACATGATGTACTGAAAGGCACAAAAGATGGACCACCGATAATCCCATTGAAGTCATGGGGCGATCAACCTAATATGGGGCCCTAAGCAAAACACGTCAGGGTCTCCCACCACATCCTCCAAGCCAGTGCCAGGTTTCCTTGCAACCAATACAAACACCTGTCGCTCGTAGTCACCCAAAAATGTTTTGAATCTATGATGGAAAAGACATTTGTCATTTGATATGTTCCATTCATTGATGGAATTGTGTCATAATATTTTATTATTTTGCCTTCGCACAATTGTGGTGTAGTAATTGGGAAAAGTATGGTCATTTAAAGATAATAGTATCACTGTATCAAACATGCTTTACGATCTTGTTTTTCCATTTTATCCACATGTTCTTATCGTAATGTCTTGATTGACAGAAGAGAGGGAATCTGATTTGATTGGTCGAGAGCATGTGAATTTAGCCTTGAATTCAGAAGTTGACTTAACCCGAGAGGATGCATGTTAACTCTGAAGGATTCGTTACCATAGTTTCTGATCTGGCTTTTCCTTGAGCGCTCTTTTTAGAAGAGAAAATTCCGGGCTGATTCAAGATCTGACTAAAGGTAGCTCAAAGAAATGAATCCCGCTTTTTGGAATAACCCCTGAAACTGTCATCTTATCTACTGTTTGCTGGCATCAATTGATTGTCTGATAGTGATACGTTGAATGTCCAGTAGATGTACAGCTGATCTCAATTATTTGGAGGTGGTGAGTGTGTCATGAAGTACGGACTGTGTAAATAACTATGTGTTTTGTTTACATAATTACTTGGTTACTCTTTCAATCTCGTGTGTGTGTGTGTGTGTGTGTGTGTGTGTGTGTAGTGTGTGTGTGTGTGTGTGTGTGCGCGCCCACGCGTGCGTGTAGTGTGTGTGTGTGTGTGTGTGTGTGTGTGTGTGTGTGTGTGTGTGCGCGCGCGCGCGTGTGTGTGTGTGTGTGTGCATGCATGTGTGTGTGTAGGTAGGGGGTTCATGTGAGGTATCCACTTGATGTGAAACCTGAATACATTTGAGCAGGCTGAGCATAATAATCAGCTTCTGAGACCTTTCAAACTGAGTGAAAAGTGCTGCTTTGTTTCCTCGTATAACTGTTAGTTTGGATTAAACTCACGTTCTCCCCAGAATTATTAAAATGTCTAGTGTTTGAACATTGAATCAGTGGAACGAAGCCATTATTTTGATTTTCAAAGCTTTCTGTATTAAACAACTGCCCTCTTCTTCTACACATACGGGCTCAGTGCAAACACAAGCCACTCCTGACGCACGTACTGCTGCACACAACCTGTTTGGAACAACAATGAGGACTGATTGGCTTTGTTCTCTGAGGGGAATTAGTCAGGCAAAGCAAGAAGAATCAAGAGAAGCTGGAGTTTGTTCCAGGCCGGCCCAGGAAATGCGAGGGAAGGGGTTTTAATCCATTTCCTTCCAAACAAAACCGACGGTGAGCCTCTGATCTATACAAAGGCTCATCTCTGATTGGTCACAGCAGTGAATGCCATATTGTTCCTTCAACAGGAGACATTATCTAAGCCGGAGAATCAGAGCGCTGCAGTGAATAGCAAACC
>NC_139667.1:12304695-12334695 GCF_951799395.1 Argentina silus
TCTCCCTCCCCCCTTCTCTCCCCCCCATACCTCTCTCTCTCCCTCCCCCCCTTCTCTCCCCCATCCCTCTCTCTCCCCCCCATCTCTCTCTCTCTCCCTCCCCCCTTCTCTCCCCCCCATCCCTCTCTCTCTCCCTCCCCCCCTTCTCTCCCCCATCCCTCTCTCTCCCCCCCCATCTCTCTCTCTCTCTCCCTCTCTCTCCCCCTCTCGCCTCTCTAATTTAGCCATATCTTATAACAGCTCAGCACTCCTTTGTGTCCTCCTCAGTTCCTTTGATTTATGCTCCTGCTCCTGTGACTTTGACCGCTGTAATTAACAACAAGCTGAACTCTGCAGCACTCCACCACTTCAGATGACAACAACTTCACAACCAAGGAGCAGCACTCAGCTCAGGTTCACCACTTCACTGTAAAATCATGTACAGTATTCACATTTTCTACTGCCAACTATCAGAGCGCATTTTTATTTTATTTAACATTTTTTTATACAGGTTAGACTCATTAAAAGACTTGATAAAATCTCTTTTTCAAGAGAGACCTGGTCCAAGACGGCAGCCAAGAATCAATGTAAAAGTGTGATTTCTGTGACAAAACTGAAATTCTAAGAGTAATTGCAAAGTGTTGTTAAAAACGTATATATGAACTGACAATAAAATAAAGTATATATAGATATTTTTTATTTCTGATTATGATGGTGTGTGAAATGCAGGGGAGGCTACTAGAGGTAGAAATCGGAGGACGGGCTCATTGTAATGCATGGATACAAGTGTTTTATACCATTCATGCATTACTACCTCCACCAGCCTCCCCTGGTGAAAGGTGAAATGTTGGTTTATGTGCAGTCGTGTAGGTGTGGACTGCCTGAGGTGGGCTGATGCAGTCTTATAGACACTACATGACTTCCTTATAGACACTACAGAGACTTCCTTATAGACACTACAGAGACTTCCTTATAGACACTACAGAGACTTCCTTATAGACACTACATGACTTCCTGATAGACACTAGTGACTTCCTTATAGACACTACAGAGACTTCCTTATAGACACTACATGACTTCCTTATAGACACTACATGACTTCCTTATAGACACTACATGACTTCCTGATAGACACTAGTGACTTCCTTATAGACACTACATGACTTCCTTATAGACACTACAGAGACTTCCTTATAGACACTACATGACTTCCTGATAGACACTAGTGACTTCCTTATAGACACTACAGAGACTTCCTTATAGACACTACATGACTTCCTTATAGACACTACATGACTTCCTGATAGACACTAGTGACTTCCTTATAGACACTACATGACTTCCTTATAGACACTACATGACTTCCTTATAGACACTACATGACTTCCTTATAGACACTACAGTGACTTCCTTATAGACACTAGTGACTTCCTTATAGACACTACAGTGGTAGTGTATCTTTAAGAATTCCTCATCCTAGCATCTCTTTCATCATCCTATCTCAGACAGACACCTATGCACCTATGCACCTAGGATCTTAGCTCTATCATTTTCCTCAGACACAGCAAGTATTGCTATATAGTACGACACAGACGCCCAAACGGGCCTGTGTGTTGTCCTGCTGCTGAGTCAGGGGAGGCCGGTGGAGGTAGAAATGGGAGGACGGGGCTCATTGTAACGCATGGAACGGAACGAGGAACGATATCAAACATTCCATTCATTCCATTTCCGTTTCCATGCATTGCAATGAGCCCCGTCCTCCCATTTCTACCTCCACCAGCCTCCCCTGCTTTCATCAGCCAACCTCAGACAGCCTCCACCTACGTTACAGTAAACAAACCATCATTCCTCTATGATACAGCGCACCGCCCTGCCTCCAGTCAAGCCATACATTTAAATGGCACTTTGGTAATAACAAACTGCATTATTCCTGTATTTGGGAGCGGCCATGAATCTTCCAGGTATCAATTTATGTCCTGGCAGCTAGTCAGAGAAGGGGGCCCGTCGAGCGCCGAACGCCCTTACCGTGCTCTCACCCTCGTTTGTCATGGAGGATGATTTAATATGTCACTCCCCCAATAGCAAGGATGAGGAGTAAATTAGCGCTTTGCATCAGGTTTATATTACCGTTGGCTTCCATTTCTGTGATATATATGCATAGTAGATCTCCTGGGAGATCTTCACAGAGTACACACACTCCATCCTGAAGTAGCCTACTCTGCTGTGAGATGTACTTCACGAAAAATCTTTAGAGAGCAGAAGCGGGGGGAAGATACAACTTTATCGTCTATCCTCCCGAAACTATAAACACAAATCAAACTTGGTGAGAGAAGTTGTTTTAAGTTGGATGAATAATATTGCAGAATGGTAATTCGGTGATGGTTTTTATAAGGGTTTTTTCTGTGCCCTGCAGTGCAGCTGAAGCTCTGACAAAGCTCTCGGGGGGCTTCTATGTAAATATGTCTTTGTGAGCATGTTGCCTTCGGCTACTGGCAGAAGGCTATGGGAGTCTAATAGTGGCAAACACTATTCCTCTTTGCAGTTTGAGTACAGAAAATAAATCAGTACTTCTTGAATAACTTGTGTGTAAAATGGATGCTCCAAATCTTGCTTTCAACAGCTTCAAGTAGATTTGTTGAATCACCAAATGCAAGCCTTCTACAAAAGTCTTTTCACATACAGATTTTTGCAATGACACACCAAACCCCTTTGTGTGTGTGATGCTGAGATATGTTTCTAAAGGTACGTTATCAAGACAGTTAGAATGTGCCTTCCAGGTAGATAATTCTCTCTAATCTGGTGTAGGCCTAATCAGATTAGAACTAAATGCACGAACACAGAGGATCAGTGGAGGCTGGTGGATGGAGAAATCGGAGGAAGAAAAATGCATGTTTGATAAAGTTCCTCATTGCGTGCCATGCATTACAATGAGCCCGTCCTCCGATTTCTACCTCCACCAGCCTCCCCTGGTATAGACATGGCGGCTATCCTCTCTCCAACTTCTTAAAACAAAGTCACTCGAGTAACGAGGAGTTCTTATGGCACTGATGTATTTCCCCTTTAATTTTCCAAAGGTGATTTTCAATTACACTGCCCTCCCCTCCCCTCGATGCCGCATTCAGAAATCACCCAAAATCCATTAAATTGTTCTAATGGGGTGTAGAGCCATTCGTTCCCCTCACGCGGTGACTGAGTTCGTTCTCCCTATTTGTAATTGATTCGACGCCACTAAAACTCTCTGTTGTGAATTCCAATGCTCTGTCCTCATTTCTCCCGGGGTTATCGAGGGTGTCAGTTAACTCGATATGTCACCTCAAGACACTTAGGAGATAAATTCTCCAGTTTACTTAATAAAAATTATCAACATGCCATTTGATAACAAATGCCACCAGTAGCCACCGGGTGCTAATTGGTTCATTGCCGGGGTCCTTGGGAAACATTCAGAAATTGTTATGAGTCTCCTCCTCCTCCTGACAGAGATTGTCTCTGACAGGTCCCATTCTCTTCCCTCAAAGTGTGCTCAGCTCAACTCTCTGTCTCTCTCTTCTCTGTCTCTCTCTTTCTCTCTCTCACTCCCCTCCCTGTCTCTCTGTCTCTCTCTATCCCTCACCCACCCCCTCTCTTTCTCTCTGTCTCTCTCTATCCCTCACCCACCCCCTCTCTTTCTCTCTGTCTCTCTCTATCCCTCACCCATCCCCTCTCTTTCTCTCTGTCTCTCTGTCTCTCTCTATCCCTCACCCACCCCCTCTCTTTCTCTCTGTCTCCCTGTCTCTCTCTATCCCTCACCCACCCCCTCTCTTTCTCTCTGTCTCTCTGTCTCTCTCTATCCCTCACCCACCCCCTCTCTTTCTCTCTGTCTCTCTCTATCCCTCACCCATCCCCTCTCTCTCTCTCTCTCTCTCTCTCTCTCTCTCTCTCTCTCTCTCTCTCTCAGTCTCTCTCTCTCTCTCTCTCTCTCTCTCTCCCTCTCTCTCTCTCCCTCTCTCTCTCCCTCCCTCTGTCTTTCTCGATCCCTCTCTCACTCTCTGGTCTGGTCCCATGCCCATGTGTCGTCCCCTATCACATCACAACATAGGTGTCACTAATGACACAGATTAGACCAGAAGTTCCAATGTCATGCTCTGAATTTCACACTCCCTTCAGGGGAGGCCTGGAGCTCAGCATGACCATTATGCAACTATTAGAGGAACACCAGGCCAGGCCTATGCATCTCCTGTTGAACAAGACCACGTCAGCAGGACCGCAGGCCTGCATCTAAATTAGAATACTGAACCATTATCCATGTTGCACCCCCTATGGACCTTCTCTCCCACCTTGCCTACAGCTATGGTTTCCCACAAAGTTGTTATTGGTCCGCCATCCCAGCTGAGGCCTCGTTCGATTGGCACACAATCACTGGCCTGAACCTGAAGTGAACTCTTTCATTGGTCATCAGAGAGGGCCAACAGATGGTAAGTTTGGAGCAAGGGCAGAGCATCGCTTTATAGGGGAGGCAATCTAGCAGATGACCCTGCGAATAATCGTTTCACAGTTTGGTTTCCTATCCAAACATCCAGAATGCATATTATAATAATTCTGAGAGTAGAGTTAAGAGTGTATCGGGGGAGAGAACAGATCAGTATTCAAATGCATGTATAATTGATTACAAAACCCATTAAAAACACAAAAGCCTAGCTCTGGGACGCACACATGCTTAGTAATTAGCTAGCGCAGCTAACTGTGAGAGGTAGCCTGTGAAGTGTAACTATCTAGAGAGGAAACAAGAGAGGAATGGGGCATTCCAACAAAACACCAAGGCGTTTGTCCCAATAGTGTCTCTCAATCTCACATCCGCTCTCCTCGCTTCCCTCCCAGAAATGTGCTGCAGGAAAAGATCCAAGGTCCCTCCCACTTAGATGTTCTCATCCCGTGCTAATTAATATACTGTTTGGAATATAATTGTGTAGAAAAATGTAGAGTTTAGAAGAAGATAAAACTCATCCCGATGCGTTCTGAGGAGGATGTGAGGAGAGACGACAGCGAGGAACAGACTATTGGGACGCACCCTAAGACCCAGTCTCAGTGATAGTACCGCTGAACCACCAGGGGGCAGATTCACTCAACATGCCTGGCTATTGTACCTATCCTATTCTTCACCTTCCTTACCTTCTCTCTTCTATGCTGATTTTCATTGACAGTCAGATAAAAACCCACAGGATTGCATCGTTGTGCTGTTGATTCAGCTAATCAAGAGCTTGATGATGATCGGTTGGTTCGTTGAATCAGGTATGTGTTAGAACCGTTGCTGGAGAGACGTGTGCAACCCCTGTGTGTGAATGCCTGGGGCCTAAAGTGAGTTGTTTCTGCCAGTTCTCTTCTATTCTCTTCTATTCAGCACCTTGAAGAAGACACACTGCTGTGCGCAGAGCCTGAAGCTACTTCTTGTTTTGCACCACATTTAAATGCAATCATCCCCAGGGCACTGAGAGAATGACTCATCGCAAACAAATAATAATTGCCAGGCTTGACTGAATAGGTTCCCCCTGTTTAAAATCTAACTACTAACAACTATGAACAGACCAGTAAATGGAACTGCCTTTGTATCTGACCACAAGTCGCTGGGAGACAGAGGCTGTGAGAACCCATCAGAACCCATCAGAACCCATCAGAACCCAGCCGAGTGTTCCAGAAAGCTGACAGCACAGCAGTGCGTTCTATTTGGCCGCTCGCGAGCCTGCTCTCACTCGTGTCCTTGATTCATTAGGAGGGAGTGTAAATTGGCATTCTGTCGCTGGGGTGAAGCAAATTAGTGCTGGAGGTACAATTAGGCCTCCCCAAGGAGAACTGTGGAGTGGGAAGGGGAGGGGGGGGGGCGCTGCCTGTCTAGGTCATTATACAGCATACAGATAGTCTCTCCCCCCCCCCCCGCCGCCCCCCCATCAACATCCATCTCATCCATCCAGGTAGCGGCTGACTCCCCAGACCCCGGCGTTTAGGATGGTGTAATTGCCAGTAAAGTGTGAAGTTTGTTTGTTTAGATAGCAGGTGCTGAGCTCCCAGCCTAATGGCTGATACTCTCCGTTAGGGGATATGTTTGGAACACGCAGCAGCAGCAACAACATCAACAGCAACGCGGCCCGCTGGCGGTGGTGGTGGTGACTCTGGTTGTACTGTTGTGTTTGTGTAATGCTTGCCGTCGGTGGCGAAGCTGCGAGATCTGTCGGAAGAGGCTCCGTTTGGACAGAAAGGCAATGACATTTTCATTCTCTCCACTCAGTGTCTTTGTACATCACAGCTGTTGAATCCAAAGTGACCTTTTAAACACATATTTGGCTCCGTATTCAGTGTGTGTGTATGTGTGTGTGTTTGTGTTGAGAAGTGTTTGCTGATTTCTGGTGTCCTCGTGCTCAGCTAAGCAATTGCTGTCAGGAAACACCTGGGGACAATCTGGGACATGTGAGCTTATGGCCCTAGTGGTGTTTCTATTCATATTTCAAACCATAAGAGTCCACATTTTCATTAAAAGTTCCTTTATGTGCCTTTTATAAAACATAAAGCAGGGGTACAGGGAATAATACAAGATGGAGTCAACTTAAGTATGCTACTGGTGTTCTAACGAATCCCATGCCAAGAAAGTTAGAATGTGTCCTCCACAATGTCTCTCTCTCTCTCCCCCCCCTCCTCTCTTTCTCTGTCTGTCTCCCACTCTCCCCCCCCCCCCCCCTCTCTCTCTGTCCTTCTCTCTCTCTGCGGCCCTGGGGTAAACCTGTTTCACTTATCTCCTCCAGACTGCAGCTGTTTCTGTACTAATTGCTCCTGTGACTATTTCTACAGGCCTCCAGACTCTCCTCATTACCAAAAGAGAGGAAAATGTATGCATATACTGTATATAATATTTTTTAAGACAAATAGCCCACTCTGCTCTGTCAAATTATAGATTTTTAACCCAAAGAATAGTTCCCATCTTTTGAGTTTGCACATCTTTTGAGCATTTCTCAAATAGATAATTAGTTCTATTCCTCCTTTACTCCTACCGCTACAGAGGTGCTCTCACTGTTATCTGTGTCCTCATGTCTAGCCGATATACAACAAATTGAAATGGTCTTTGTTAATGTTCTTTTGCAAGAATTGAATGTGCCCACGTCATACATACATAAGTGTAACACACACAAAAGCACGGGCGCACGCACGCATGGACGCACGCACGCACGCACGCACGCACGCACGCACGCACGCATGGACGCACGCACGCACGCACGCATACACACACACACACACACACACACACACACACACACACACACACACACACTAATTTGATGTTATATGAATATGGAGGAGGCTGGACTGCTTCCAAACAAATAAACTCTCTCTCACAAGGGCTGAAATAGAGACAGGTTTCTCAAGGTGAGAGATTTCACGATAAAGAAGGAGAGAGGATAACTGAAACCAAGCTGCGACTTAATGAAATACAACCCCCATTTAAGGACACACCAAGGTTCCTCTCAGGATTCATACCAATAACTCCTATCGGTATCACCTCAAGTCTCAAGATTATCATAAACTCCAGCTTTCCGACTTTTCTCCCAGGTGTGATTCTCTTATCACATGCAGCAGAGTCTGCTGAAGAACCCTGAACTGTCTACTTCAGCCAAGTACATCTGACTTGTAGTTCACTGACTTTAACATCAAAAACATTCAGCACAGAGAATGTTTTCTGTTTCTGCATACAAGAGGTTTGTGCTTGTTCATAACGTCCTAATCAATACTGCACAGATCAATACCATCATCCACCTCGCCGAATGATCTCCAATCAAGGCAAATCAATCTTCAACAGTCATATTCACCTGAATACAAACTTACATGGCCACAAAACTAACAAATATTTCAAATATACCGACTGTAGTCTACAAACAAACGATTCAGCGATGTTGGTACGGTTTGAATGTACAGTAATGTGTTATCTGCTGTTGGGTCCAATTTTCAAGGCACAAATAACTGATACACTACAGTGTCAACAAAGACCATATTCCCAACACCGATGACACACAACAACAACAACAACAACAACAACAGCGTATTCTCTTTTTGGGGATGGGGTTTATTGAGAATATCATAAACGTAATGGCCCCTCTCCCTCTGTTTTTACTCTCCATTACCCAGACTGGGATAATGATCAGATCATTGGGCTGGTGCCCAAACCCATTATATGGCCCATCAGTTCACTGTTGCCTTTTCCTACACAGCACCACTGACACAAGGGAAGCACAACATTGTCTGTTGGCGTTTCCTACACAGCACCAACGGCTCAAACGATGCCGAAGAGAGAAGAGAGAATCATGTCAGTAGTTATTCTGCTTTCTTCTATTGCCTTTCCTAACGCACCCCGAGGGTTGGAGCAGAGAGAAGGGAAGCAGACAGTCATCTTGGTGTTTGTACTGAGACTTTACTTTCCTCTGTTGCCCCACAGCACTTGCAAGACAGTATATACAGTATATTTAACAAGAGAGTCAACTCAGGTTCAGGGGAGGCTGGTGAAGGTAGAAATCAGAGGACGGGCTCATTGTAATGCATGGGAAGAATGGTATCAAACACATGCATTTGATACCATTCCTAATTTCATTCCATGCTTCACAATGAGCTTATCCTCCGATTTCCACCTCCACCAGCCTCCCCTGATCAGGATACAGTATCTTGAGAGAATGTACTTTATCCAGGGTTTGGTCACCCTGAGGGTCATGTCGTGCCCATTCTAAAAACAAGCTGGAAGTCATTCTAAAATTAGAATTAGAATCAAGGGCAGTTTAGCATCTGACAAGTTAGAGCGAAACTCTCTCCGTTGTTCAAATGTTTAAATATTGACAAATAAATGAAACTGTGTAAAACAATAGTTGTGTGAACTTATCAAGGGAAATGGCAGTTTCCCCATAGGAAAGAACATTCATTTGAACAGTAGCATTCTACAACAAAATGGCAGGTGAAAGAGCAAGTGTTGTTCACCTCCAAGGGGCAGTCATCCATCTACAGCACCAGGTAACAGTGTTTGACACAGCTGCCACCACAACGTCACCTGGAGGTTAGAAGAAAACCAACCGTCTATCAAACAGCAATGCTACTGTTGAGGTGCACCATGCAACAATACTAGACCAGGAATGGGAGGATCGTTGTCATTGTATGCATGGCATGGAATGAAGAATGGTGTTTGATACCATTCAATATGTGTTTGATCCCATTCCTCATTCCATTCCGTGCATTACAATCATGGAATGGTATTATCAATACTGTCTCAAACCATCTTCTCTCTGACGAACCCGATTGTGTATTGTGAATGTGAATCAGTTTCATTGCTCTTCATTTCAGTGACATTGTAATGAAAATAGTGACACATTGTAATCATGTAGTATCTGTAGGGCATTTGTACCTCATTAAGAGTATCTTTAGTGTTGTATTAATGGCTACGTATGTAACATTGCAATATCTGTTGTCACTGTACAGCTGAATTGACATGACTACTGTATAGGCAAACATGTCATTGCCATCATGTGATACCATGACTTGGTTGTCATTTTTCCATATGACCTATTTAATAAAGGTATGTGTTGGATCGAGACGTTTGTTTAATAAAGGTATGTGTTGGATCATTTCAGTGTGCAGGCTCCATTAATTTTATATTTTTTCACCCCCAAAAGAAAGTTATGATGCTGAATTTATTTACCCACTTTCCCCCATTTCCAGTAGAGGGCAGTCAGGGTACAACTCCACTGGAGTCATTGGCTAGAGAGCAGGGGTGCTGGCGGCCCAATGGCAGAACATCAGCTGGACTCTATTTTGTCTTTTGTTGTATTTTGTGTGTGATGTAAAGCCATGAAAGCTGAATACGAATGTCATTTCTTTCCCTCAAAATGGACAATAAAGGTTTTGAATTTGAACTTGAGTGTCATGTAGCCTAAGCTTTGTGCACTGTACCCACTTACTCGGGCCTCAAACACAAGTCTGCCAAACTATACTTAGATATCAGGGGAGGCTAGTGGAAGTAGGAATTGGAGGCAGTGATGCATGAATGAGGAATGGTATCAAACACGTGTGTTCATACAACAAGCGAAGTCGGCTGTAAAATGAACATGGTGGTCATGAGGGAACTGCAGGGGGCTGTGCCAAAACAAAACTACCTTCCTGCCAAACATAGAATATATGTTATTCCAAAGAGCATTATAGTTTATTACTTGTGAAATATATAATTAAATTAAATATATAAAATATATATAAAAACATACATGTGTGTTCATATGCACGCATAGGCCTATTACATCGTGATCTGATTGCATAAGTGTTTATCCTCTGTCAGTTTGAGTCACTGTCTAAACTCTTTATGAACATTATGTTGGATGTCATCTAAACCACCACACCAATTGTTAAGAGTAGTCGTGAGACCACGCAGTTAGAGAGCACATCATATGCATCACTGGATCTGCCATAAGAGCAAATGCTTTGAACTTTGACTAAGCCTCCAGATTGCAGCCTATGCGTCATAGGCCTACAATGACAATATAATTCCGCCCGAAACGTGCCTTCCTAGGTGAATGCTTGAGTGAAACAATCGCTCACAAGCCCATGTTATCATGGTCGGTTTTTCAGTGCGAGAGTGTCTCTCATACAAATGAGATCTGGGCAGTCACGCACTTGACGTCGTCGGGGAAGCGGAGGCTCGGCTTGCGTTTTCAGCGCAGCACGTAGTGCGCAGCGTGACTGACTACCTCGGCACACGTCCTCTTCAACATTAGAATTCGATGCTGGAATAATTGTGAGATAAAAACCCACACGCCACGACGACTCCTTTCCGTTTCCTTTTCTGTCGTTGTGAGACACTGACAAGGAGCAGGCTTAGATAACTTCAGTCGAATGCGCGTCTGTTCTGAAAACCGCGAATTCTCAGAATCTAACGGGGATGGCACGTTCCGCGTCTCCCTGGCCGGAGCGGTAGCAGGAACGCAGCATCTAGCGGCAGCAGCGACTCAGCATCTCGGAGCGCCTTTTCTGCCTTGCTTGTCCCGTGGCAAGCCGCTGACAGGGGAGGTAAACTGCAGGTGGATACCAGTATGTGTTTCATTCCAGTATAGCAATGGAAGCTGGCGGAACTGGCGAAGCGGCAGTGGATACGCGCGGATATCACTGGACTGCGAATAAGACCGTTTTCATCTTCGAAACATTTCTCTGCGTTGCATCCACGGCTACTTTTGCAATGTCACAATCAAGGAGACTCTCACGAGGGTACCGGTGTGAAGTATGAACGGAGCGAGCCGGTTTTGACTGACATGCCATTCTAGGTTCACCTTTCATCCGTTTTTCTCCATCACTGTGACTCAATCAACCTAAGACACGCACTTTCCCCGTAGAAATATGGACAGAACAGAATATAAATCTATAGGATCAGATCAAACGCATATTCTTTACCAGGTGATTGAACTAGGCGACATTTAAGCCGAATCCTGGTTCGGAGCAGCAGGAACAGAGTTCTGACCAGCCGCCTGTATTGCCTTGAGAAGGACCTGTCACCATCCAAGTGGATATGTTGATATTAACGTGAAGATGGGTTTAGTATTCGGTCTCTTGTGGCTGTTCAACGTCTTATTGGAGGGCATTCACTGCCAGGGAGTGTATGGTAAGCAAATGCATGATTAAATATCCTACAGCTTTAATGAATACCAATTTGACCTTGTGGAAAAAAGACACCAATGATATTTTGTATCATCCGTTGTCGACACGTCTCTCCCTCACCATCCCACCCTGTCCAAACTGATCGTACAACAGGTAGGCTATGTCATGACGTTGTATTTGAAGACGGTGGCCTCGCTGAAACCACAGGTGCACCGGGCATATGGCTATTCCAGCCAGCGGTGCATGGGTGGTTAGCAACGCACCACAGTCGCTCTCTACATTGGCACCGTGTTTGGAGTGTAGGTTGAAACACACACACACTTCGCACAGTCAATATTCTATTCCAGTGGCACCGCCACATTTGTGCGTGGGGTAACCCGTTTGGCAGCAGTGGCAACCCAACACCACCCTCCGTCGCAAGCAGCACGCAAACAGCATCTCACCGGTCTCCCAATCATTCTATAGCCTGGCATGATCTGGGACCAGCTGGTGGGCATGTGCGTCTGTAGATCTGACACATGGTTAGTGGCGGGGTTTATACTGTCGATTCCGAACGGTACCATCACTCGTTGTTGGATTTTTGTGTTCGATTTAGGCTAGAAAACAGGCCTGTGAATGTTGACCTGCGGTGCGGTTGAAGGTTGAAATGGGACAGTGTTGTTATTGTGAACCATTGAGTGGGCTTTACGGGAGCCTGAGAAATCACCTCCCGACTGTCACATACCATCATCACCTCAGAGTCGTGTTCCCAGCGGCGGTCACCTGTCACCTCGCCATGGGACCCCCCCCACCTCCAGGGTACCTCACTTCTGTAACGGGTGATCCTCCCCCGGGGCTCTCTGTTCTTCATGTTTTCAGGACCGCGCACAGACTTAAGGAAGGGCAGGCGCAGGTGTATCCACACGCGTATGTCATGTTTTTATATATATATATATATATATATATATATATATATATATATATATATATATATATTTATATAGCAGCAGCAGTAGATTAATGTTGACACGAGAAGGGCTATAACACGCAGCCACGTGCACAGGGGGGTAGGGGGGCATCTGCCCCTTTGCCCTGCCACTCACACGTAAGTACCCTCCTGTTTGATGTTATATATATATATGATGTTATATATAACATCAAACAGGAGGGTACTTACGTGTGAGTGGCAGGGCAAAGGGGCAGATGCCCCCTACCCCCCTGTGCACGTGGCTGCGTGTTATAGCCCTTCTCGTGTCAACATTAATCTACTGCTGCTCCTGATTGAAGTATAGCGGCCACATGACACACACTTGGCATCCTAAAGGGATTGACGTCAGATGCACCATGCTTAAAGGAAAAGCTTTTTTTATTGGTAGCCTTATCTTATGTGACTGCCCGGATTAACAAGGAAAGGAAATGTATGAGATCACAATATACTGTAGGCCTATAAGCTTCCAGATGTTTGCAGCCTACTTTGACCGTACCTAGTACTTTAACCACAACAGCAGGCCTCACGTAACAGCTGACCCCTCAAAGGATATGGCATGCCCTAGGATTCACTAATGGTGAATTGATGTGCCCCCCCCCCCCCCCATGATCTTTTGACCCATATGTTTGTTTAGACTATACTAGCACATGTTATCTGCCTTTCTGAAACATTTGGCTCTGGTAGGCACCGCTATGAGTAAGCATAAAGAGGCCTGTATGGAGATCAGCTACTGGTGGCCACATATGGTATGAGGTTTCTGTCTCCGTGTTTCATCCAATATGGTGTCCATAGAGGTTTCACTGTCCACGTCGACTCAGGGGAGGCCGGCGGTGGAGTTGGAATTGTAAGGAGGAAGGGTATCGAACACGTGTGCCAGATCTACACAGGAATAAGCCACTGTTTAACTCACACCTCGTTTCAGTTCATTTCACACCTGTGTTCATATTAGCCAGCAGACTGATGGTATACTACTGCATGTTGTTGTTCTCCTTCAAGGTAGACTCCAGCAACAGGGGAGGCCGGTGGAGGTAGAATTCGGAAGACAAGGCTCATTGTAAAGCATGGAACGGAATGAGGAATGGCATCAAGATACCGTTCCTCATTCCATTCCATGCATTATAATTACAATCATAATCATTACAATGAGCCTGTCCTCCGATTTCTACCTCTACCGGCCTCCCCCGACTCAGCAGCAGGACAACACACAGGCCCATTTGGGCGTCTATGTCGTACTATATAGCTATACTTGTACTGTATCTGAGGAAAATTATAGAGATAAGATCCTTCTACTTTTAGGGAAGGCCAGGTCTAATCTTTCCTTTCCTAACCACTAATTACAATATTACAGCTTTAAATTACAATATATACCGTACAGTATGGTTAGTTTAATGGGTACTGTAGAGTAGGCCTTTACTTTATCAGTTACTGAAGCTTCATAATGTAGCTCACTTTGATTTGGATGGTCTGAGAGCTAGTACATCTTTGATCATCACACTCCTTCATATTCCTTTTTGTGCCTCATTGAAGATCAATAGAAATGTGAAGCTACATGAGCTTTGAAAAGAGCGAGTTCCCTGAGACCAGAGCTCTCAATATGGGACGGATGAAGCGGCAGTTGCCTTAATCAGGGGTCTACTTTATTATGTTTTAGCTGTCACAGTACCCAACACGCGCATGCACTCCACACACGCACGCACGCACGCACGCACGCACACCCACGTCACAGTACCCAACACACACACACACACGTGTCACAGTACCCGACACACACACACACACACGTGTCACAGTACCCGACACACACACACACACACACACACACACACACACACACACACACACACACACACACACACACACACACGTCACAGTAACCGACACACACACACACACACACACACACACGTTACAGTACCCGACACACACACGCATGCACACACACACACACACACACAGACACACACATCACAGTAACCAGCACACACACACGCACACACACCACAGTACCCAACACGCACGCGCGCACAAAGATACAGCAGAAGAGCAGCTGGATCTAGCCATGGCTGGAAGGTTCATCCTATTTACATACTGTAGGTCAAGAACAATGTAATCATGACCTTTCTCCTTCCACTTGTATAACATGTTGTTTGGAATGTTGCTGCAGCGCTGTATTCTACCATAATCTGAGATGGCATTTTCAAAACGTATTTCGGGGTAGTGTACTGTCAGTCTGCATTATGTTCATTTACTGATGACAAATATGAAAATGATTTGAATTGCAACTCACTTAAAAAAACAACAACACCAGAAGTATCAAATCTCCACTGTGTTCTCTTTTTCAGTGTCGAATGCTTTTCAAGTCTAGCTACAAAGCCTTGAACCTGTCTGCTTTAGGGGATTCCTTCCCAACCTGACCCTGTATGAATCGTAAAATATTCAAGTGAATGCTGGATCGGGAAAGTTGAAGATTTTTCTGCTTGTTTCTTTCTTTTCTATCTCGTTCTGATTTCCTCCTCCACTGAGACCTTCCCTCCTTCGCCCCCTCGTTCTCCTGTTAGTGTGAACCATATTCAAATTAGCCCTTCTCTCACCCACCTGCTACTATCCATCCTACAAACCCTCAGGGGGGAAGACTCCATCCACGGGTCAAATAATGTACTGTGTGTGTGTGTGTGTGTGTGTGTGTGTGTGTGTGTGTGTGTGTGTGTGCGTGCACTCCTGTGTGCGTGTGTGTGTGTATATGGGTGTGCTCGCCTGTGTGTGTGTGTGTGTGTGTGTGTGTGTGTGTGTGGGTGGGTGTGTGTGTGTGTGTAAGTGAATGGCAAGGGAAAAAGAAAAACGATTCCGGCGAAACACATTCATTCAGAATTCCCTGCATCAACATATGGCCACATCTTCTCTTCTTTCTCTCTCTCTCTCTCTCTCTCTTGAAAGATGGTTGCTGCCTCCGCCTCCGGAATCTACGCACGATCTGAGTCTGAAAGAAACCTCGATTCCCCAGTCACATTCACTCAGTTAATAGCGAAAACACAGAACAGAAGAACGCCGTCCGTTCGGGTTAGGCTATAGAACATTCCGCTTGGTTCGAGTCAGAAAAAAAAAAGGGAAAAGAAGCATTTCTCCAAGGCTTTCTATGGATGGATGGAGCGCTGACCTCGGCCTCTTTATGCTCCTAGTCATTCTCCCATGCTTAAATGTGTCCATTTGGTGCGGTACAGTAGGTTAAACGGTCTGCATACTGAGGAGTAAATGACGACGTCCTTGGTGTTCACACAGTCCGTGATGTCTCTGATGAAAGGCCACTTTAAACCACACGTGGGCTCGTTTTAAATATATGTTTTAGGGCATTTCTGTTTTTTATTGGGATAGAGATAGTAGAGATTGACAGGAAGGATGGGAGAGAGAGAGAGGAGGGATGACATGCAGGATATGTCAATGGCAGGAATCGAACCAGGGACCTTGCGATGATATGGTATGCGCCTTAGTGTGCTACGCCACTGAACGTCCCCTTATTGTTTTAATTTATAGATTTGAACCACTACCAGAAAGTAGTTCACACAGGACAAACAGAAATAGTCATTGTCCTGCAGGGGAGACATGGTGGTGGCTGGTGGAGGTTGATAGAAATCCGAGGACAAGCTTTCTGTAACACACGGAGCGCAATCAACAACGGTCACCAAACGCGTGCGTTTTGATGCCCGTTCCCCATTCCGTTCCGCGCGTTACAGTGAGCCCCCAGTCCTCGGATTCCCACCTCCGCCAGCCTCCCCTGTTGTCGTCTAGAGAGGAAGTCTGTGAAAGTGAATGCTCTCCCACAGACCACAGCCATTACCATGTTTTATTGAAGCTGTTGTCACATCCCCTGTATGCGCTGCGTGTGCTCTTCAGCATTAAAGGCACTGTGCTGTGATTATGACGACTGTAGGTCAGGAACAACAATGCCAACAGCAAACAGCATGCCTGCTGAAAGGGGTATTACTACTGTTCAGGGATCAGCGGAGAGCGGAGAGATCACCATTTGACGTCACCTGTCTCCGTGAGCAGGGTTGGTGTACTGTAGCGGCAGAGCGGCAGGGAGGGGGAGAGAGGGATGGAGAGATAGAAGAAGAAGGGGGAGAGATAAAGAGAGAGAGGGTGAGGGGGAGATGGATAGAGGTAGGTGGGGAGGGAGAGGGAGGGAGGGGAGAGATAGGTAGAGGAGAGAGAGAGAAAGAGAGAGAGAGAGAGAGAGACCTCCAGAAGACCCAGAGAGCTTATAAATAGAATGTTGAACAGCTGAGGCAGCTTACCGAAAAATGATTACCTGTTCAGATCTTTTTTAGATTTCCACTGCACTTTTATTTCCGAAACAGAGAATTACAGTGCTTTTCTAAATGTAGAAACTCCCAGCCGCTGTGATGTGTACACTCTGTCCACTGAGCAGCATCCGAGCTTTTGAAATATCTACGCGATCAAGGTATTGTACAGTAGCTGTTTCTGTAAGAGGTAAACACTCACACCACACTGAGTTTATTTAGTCTCGAGCTGTTTGTTTTCATTTGGAATTCAATTATGGGATGAGAAACGCTCAGCATTTTTCTTCTGCTCTGCTAATGCTTTCTACAGATGCAGAAGTGGCTCTTCTTAGAGTTTGGTGCAGGGTGGGGGGGGCGAGGTGAGGTGTAAGTAAGTGTTCACCAGATAAAAAAAAAGTTCCAAAAACGCTGAATTGTAGTAACATTTTGGAGGATAAATGCCAATCGACCATGAAAAGGTTCCACTATTCATTGTAATGTAATTACCTTTTCATGCATTTCCCTAAGCTAATTATCATCTGGTAAGGAGTCAGTAATTGTTGTGATGCACCAGGGGAGGAATTGGAATGCATGGAATAGAATCAGAAATGGTATCAAACACGTGTGTTCCGTTTCATACATCACAATGAGCCCATCCTCCGATTTCTACCTCCACCAGCCTCCCCTATGATGCACAATTACATAACCACACGTTACATATGAATTACTCCATTACAGGGCTCGTTGGAACAAAGGTCTCACACAGCATTGTTTTGCCATGTTTCTCTCTCTCTCTCTCCCTCCCTCTCTCTTCTTCTCTGTCTCTCTCTCTGTCTCCCTTCTCCCTCCCTGACGGCATGACCTTAAGTAGCAGCATTGGATATTATCAATGAGGGTAGGCACAGTTGACAGATAGTGTGTGATCCTGTGTGTGATATTGTGTGTGATATTGTCTGCGATAGTGTGTGTGATATTTTGTGACAGCACCTACAGTATCTGCTCATTTGTATCTGGTTAATCTGGACAGTCTGCATAATGGCATTCTCTGGCCTTAGGTTACCATCTGTCAGAGAGAGAGAGAGAGAGAGGGGGGGGGGGGCAGAGAGAAAGAGAGTGAGGGAGGGGGGAGCGGAGGGAAGAAGGGAGAGAGAGGGAGAATGAGAGAGAGAGAGAGGGGGGCGGGTTGGTGGGGTTGTAGAGAGAGAGGGGTTCCGGGGGTAGAGAGAGGGGGGGGGGGGGGCTGGATGTTTGAAGCGACAGACAGATTGGGCAGAATGCGCGGCTCACAGTCCACTCACTCACTCATCAGTACTGTAGATGCGTTCCTTTAACGATCACACACTCAGCGCCTTGTTGTTTTACCATCCGTACAACACTCGGATTCGTCACGGAGACTGTCGCTTCTCAGATCCATTTACGGTGTAGTTTTTGCCCACCGACCATGCCTAAAGCGCCATGGAGCAACGTGCATCGACACGTTCAGTAAATGTTGTCACCAGAGTAATTACAGTAGAACACTACCATGATGCTCCCGCATCACATTGTGGTAGAACCCCATTGGATGAGCAGTGGAGACATTCATTCCAATCCATTGCCAACAGCCATTGTTAACAGCCCGACCATGGATGACAGAGAGAGGTGTGTGTGTGTGTGTGCAAGAGTCTGTGTGTGTGTGTGTGTGTGTGTGTGTGTGTGTGTGTGTGTGTGTGTGTGTGTGTGAATTGAAGGTGACAGGTAGCAGGTGTGTAGGACAGGCAGCCCTTCTCGGTGATTGCCAGTTGAGGACCAGGCAGGACAGGTGGCACTGACACTGACGTGTGGCCATCCAGGGGGATGAGGAGGAGGAGGAGGGGGCTGGCGGAGGTAGACATCGGAGGATGGGGGCTCATTGTAATGCATGGAACGGAATAAGGAACGGTATCCCAAAACGCGTGTGTTTGATACCGTTCCTCATTCCGTTCCATGCATTACAACGAGCCCCCGTCCTCCGATGTCTACCTCTGCCAGCCTTTCCCTGCTGACCAGCCTGACAACAAGCGTTAGATGGGCACAGGTGGAGCCTTTATTGAGGTCAGGCGAGTAAAGACATTTGGAGAGTTGGGAGTGGAACTCCAATGGCTCCCATGGCTCCCATGGCTCAGATGTCTCTCCGCCTGTTGGATCGACAAGGGAGGCTTGACGGGCTGCAGAGCCTTCCTTATTTTCCATCATATCTTTCTGTGATTACCTTAATTATACAGAAAATACACACACACACACACGCATGCACGTACACACACGCACACACACCAAAAAGTACTGTGGAAAAATCATTAATCCTAGCATCTGGAGGCCAGCAGGTAGAGTCAGAGCTCATTATTGCTGGGTACTTTGTGCTGTGTTGTGGGTATGACAACATTAGCATAACACACTTAGGCGGAGGTTTGTTTACATTCTTCCCTGAGAGGTCTTTCTTTGGGGCGCTCAGGGCAGTGGATTATACAGTATGGATGTGTTAGATAGATATAGCTGGACATAATACATTAGCTTTGGATCTAAGGGAGTGTGCTATGCTAGCATCTCTGCTGGATACCTACAGTAACAGCGCTAACAAAATATCAATGGCTGTGAATGGGATCTAGAGACAAAGTTCAACTCAAAGTAACGACCAACCAAGTCAGAAAGTTCATTTCAGTTGCAATGTTGAACGTTGTCTCTTGGCTCCCATTCACGCTCAATGGTTTTTTGTTAGAGGTGGCTAAAGTTAGCTGAAGTTAGTAGTGGCTATTTAAATTACTCTGAATTGTGGGTAACAGTTTCTCCTGCCCCATGGACTACTTTCAGGGTAAGGAACCATCTGACTATAAGGCGTAAAAAAGTGAACTATCCCTTTAAGGTTAGGGTAAGGTTAAGAATAAGGGTAACGTAATGGTGAGGATTAGGAAAGTGAACTATCCCTTTAAGGTTAGGGTAAGGTTAAGAATAAGGGTAAGGTAATGGTGAGGATTAGATTAGTTGAGAGTAGTTGAGAGTTGCCCCAAGGATCCTACATAGCATCTGGATTAAAAAATTAAAATTAGTCCAAAATGTATCTTAATCTGTGTCTTAGATAGAGGCATGCACACAAGGCCATTCAAGCACTGTAAGAACCATCAGTCTCCACCCATTGATACTGTTCAAGCACTGTAAGAACCATCAGTCTCCACCCATTGATACCATTCAAGCACTGTAAGAACCATCAGTCTCCACCCATTGATACCGTTCAAGCACTGTAAGAACCATCAGTCTCCACCCATCGTTTTTGCTCTCAGTTTACATATTCAATGTTGCTTTTGCACAGGCGTCTTTTAGGAGTTACAGTACCATACCTTCCCTATGAAATAGTAATCCTACTGCTCTGGCATGATTTAGACGAACTGAACGACAGTAATCCGGGTGTGATATTTTTAACTACCGTGGCAATAGGCTAAACATGGCTCTTCCCCTGGCATGATATGATTTGACCCCCTAGTGACATCCTCCTTGCATGTACATGATCCCATGAGGGGGTGTTGGGATGTAAAAATAACGTGGAGCGTTCCTGTCCTCCAGCACTGTCTTTGGCCCCTATTATAAATGATTCTGTTGCAGTGAAGGTCTTTCAGAAACAGCCACCCGTGATGAAGCCTCAGTTCACAGGCCATGCGTCTCTGACACAACGCCTGTTATCCTTATATGGGCATTCTGAGGTGGAGACACCAAATAAAAGACCCAATGTGGTTGGATCTCCCTCGAAACACAAGGAGGACGACATTCTATTGAGCTTGAGAAAGCTCTTCCCTCACCCCCCCACCCCCCCCCCACCACCCTCACGCTGTTGTTTTTCCGTTTTCGTCCTCGAGTTGTTTACGGAAGCTAGCTAGCCGGTTAGCGATGGAGATGTCCAACAGTCTAAAAACAAAAAAAGCTTGTTGTTTGATTTAAAAACTGGATGTGCTCGCTTGTGATATCTCATTGGTGCTACGACCTTTCAGTCATTTCCTTTTGAACAGCAACAGCCTGCCCACTTCTGACTGCTCAGTAACCGTTGAACAAGCTTTGTTTGACAGACTCTGGAGTGTGGAGCGTGTGGAGCATGCAGAGCCTGTTGTCTGGAATCTGGGGGGGTTGGTGTCTATGCTGCATTTATCTGCTCCTCGAAAAAAAAGAAACTTGGAAATGTACAACTGGGCAACTCATGTTACTATAAGATCTCTGAGTTTCTCCACTCTGAGCTATCTCAGATCTCAGAATGAGCCAGTCAGGGAGCTCGCCACGTCGAATCCTCCGCTAAATCAAGGTGGGAGGCGAGTTTTCCGAGGAAGTGTTGTGAATGCACCATTAGTTTCCTAAAGGCAGATTGGAGCTCGTCCAGAGAAACAAGGCTTTCAAAGCAGAACCCATCATCATCTCAAATCTAATCAATAACACTTAAAGGTGTTGTGTAAAGCTTTCCATTACGATGCCAACACACAAACATACACACAGGATCCCCTATTATGGGTGAAAGATGTTTCTATCCAACAAATTAAATTCAGCTATCGTGCTGACGAGGCAGTTTTTTTTTTATATCTACCCACTATGCCTCCACTCGCTTTTCGGGTGGGAGGGGGGGGGGTGGTGGGAAGTTAGGCCGGGGTCACTTTTAGCAAAGTACATAGGAACAAAAGCGTTTTATAAAAAGAAAAAAACACTATACAGATAAGGTTGAATCCAATTTTGATTGATTGAAATCTCTCTATGTCATGTGATACCTATGGAATCTCAGGTGAGTTTTGAGTCGGCGTGTTGGCGTGTGGCTCGTATTCTGTCTCACCAGACTGGTTAGATAAAAGGATGATGGAACAGACATGTCTCACAGACACTGTTATGTCACTGCTGTACTCTACGCTGTTGTTATGTGATGCTTGACATTGTTAGGGGTATTACGCACAAATGCACCCACGCAAACGTGCACATACTGTACTGTACGCATGCAGGTAGGCACGCAGGCACACACACACACACACACACACACACACACACACACAGAGACACACACACACACGCGCAAGTGCATACACACACACACACACACTCGCATACACACATGCACACACACACACACACACACACACGCACACGCACACGCACACGCACACGCACACACACACACAGAAAGAAAAAATGAAGTCTATTATAAAGACACAATGTTAATGTGGATCACTTTTGGGACACCATGGGATCAAGATAATCCCCAAACTTTCAGATTAAAAGGATAGCTGTCAACAGTGGTAATATCATTTAACCTGGGCTTAGCTCACTCTGCCTAGAAATTTAACGGAGTAGAATGGACAGAACTTTACGGAACCAAGAGGAGGAAATGTGATGGAATAATAATGGAATAATGGATAATAGTGGATTTGATTCATACGGTGCTTTTCCAGCAGTGGAGATACTATATATACACCACCTAGTATATGTTGTGCATGAATGAATCATATCTTAAACGCCTTCCGGTGTAACACTGTTACAACCTGCTAATGCCTTTTAAGGTTTAGATCTCCATCCATATAGGTTGCTTAACGGTACGGTCTGTGTGGTGATATTGTATATTTTCTGTTGCAACCAAACTGTGTAGTCAACAGAGATTGGCTGAATTTGAAACTGAATATCAATCTAAATAGAGAATCTCACAAAGTGCTGTTTCGATTACACTACAGTGTTCTTCTGTTGGCTGCTCTCTCTCTCTCTCTCTCCATCAACTCTCTCTCTCTCGCTCTACACCCTCCCTCTCAACCCCCCCATCTCTCTCTCTCTCTCTCTTCCCCATCTCTCTCTCTCTCTCTCTCTCTCTCTCTATGTTCCTATGTTCCTGTGTTAATCAAGCCATTCGCTGTAGATTTAGAGGGAAACGTGTGTTAATAAGTGTTAATGAACCTTAATGAGGATATAGCAGCCCTGTACAGATTACTGGGAGCAATATGGCGCTTCATTTCCTGGTTGGCTGCACTCTCACTCGGGAATGGTAGTCCGTCCAGGTTTACCCTCCCTCCCCTTGGCTACTTCCTAAAGAGAACGTCCCTGGGGTTTTACGGTCTTCGACTGAACAGGGGAGGCTAGTTGGAAGTAGAAATCGGAGGATAGGCTTATTGTAATGTGTGGAACCGAATAAGGAATGGTATCAAACACACGTGTTTTCCTCATTCCATTCCACACATTACAATGAGCCCGTCCTCCGATTTCTACCTCCAACCAGCCTCCCCTTGGTACTTCAGCTGCTCCAACCTCTCAGGCCCTCGTCAACTAGAAGAGGAATAGATCATCAAGGGGCCTAAAGGGAGAGGCAACAGTCTGTTATACACTGCGGATGGATGGGCTACTGACTACACACTGAGATCGGCTCCTCAGTCTTTCAGACAAATGGAACGAGCTGTGGCTGCTGTCAATGAAGTGGCGAGCAGCGCCTCCGAGCGACCCACGGTATGGATGGCTTCTGTCAAGGCACGCCTCAGGGACGCTCTCTCTCTCTCTCACAACCACCGTCAGACACAGAGAAAAACATCGGTTGTTTGGTTGTGGTCCAACGGGGCAGTCCAGTCAGTCGGTAGCATTACCATTCTTCAACATTACCGTTCTCCTCATCGCCGATATCTGCCCTTTTGCAGGACATTAGCATTGAAAAAGAAGAAGAAAAGGAGAGCCAAAAGAGAATCCCATTACTGCCAAGGCAGGGTTGCTCCTTAGGCCATTTAGGTCCGCTGCTTGCTCCTCCTCCTCCTCTCTGGTCAACTTCACGAGAGGACATTAAACGATGAGAAGACGTACTAGCTTATACGGGAAGCTCTCTCTGACATCAAGTTCGACGGAGAATAAATGGACGAGATCGGAATTGGAACACTCTCTCTCTTCTTTCATTAGCTTTTTTTTTTTTTACTTCCCAACGACCCGAGCCTGATGAAATACTCTGCTGCTTATGTATACCTGTACAGATGAATGCATCAGAATACAGGTCTATTTTTAGAGATACTTTGTCTTGTGCCGTAGAGGTTTTCTTTACAATGTATCGCCTTGAGGCGTTCTAGAGCTGCCTGCGCTTGTAGAAGAGGAGGGAATATAGCAGAAAAGCATTCTGCTGTACAGTAAGCACTTGAACAGTACGTTTATGCTCCTGTTTGTTCCTGTATATTTAGCCGACATGTCAAAGCACAGCGAATCAAACTACAGTATGAACATTTTCTACCTTGTCAACCGTTGGTGCGACATGTACTAGAAGAGAGAAACATACAAACAGGATGTGGAGTAGATTTTTCAGTTCACTGCTGTGTTACGGTATTTTATGGAAGCATATAAATGCAGCACATTGTCTCTCGACGACAAACTCACTCTAGAGTCTGTCAAACAGACCTTGTTCAACGGTTACTGAGCAGTCAGAAGTGGGTGGGCTGTTGGTGTTCCAGAGGGAAATTACTGACAGGTCATAGCACCAATCAGATATCACAAGTGAGCACGCGAGGTGGAAAACTCCAAACATCTAACTTTTAACTAACTCGCTAGCTTGTTGAAAAACAACAGCATGGGGGTGAGGCATGAGCTTTCTCAGACTCAATAGAATTTTGTCTTTCCTGTTTGAGGAATATCCAATAACATTGGGTCTTTTATTTGGGGTCTCCACCTCAGAATGCCCATATAAGGATAGCAGGTGTTGTGTCAGTGATACATACCACACATCAACTGCCAATGGAGATGTTTGCTCAGAGATAAAAGCAAACAAATGTACACTAATAATGTGACATAATTACAATGTAATAATGTTGATAATTGTTTTTTTCTATGGATTGAATAAACACGCCTTTTACCGCAGACAGCAGAACCAGAGTCAATAGTTTATAACAGATGAGTGATTTCATTTCCTGTGTTCATTCAATTTATTTAAGATCATCGTATAGACCGCGGGATAGAGATTATGGTATTAGGGAGGCATTACAATTCTACATGAAAAACATTGATTTTAGATAGCGATGAGAAAAATCCTTACCTTTTGGGGAAATATCACAGTATTTGGATTAAGTGGATGTTTATGTACTAATGCTGGTATTACAGTACCATGCTTGGTTACAGTTTGTCCTGCAACAATCCCGTTCACATTCCAGAGGTCTCATTCATTCCACAGTGAAGCTGCTCTCTCCTGGTGCCACCTTTGACTTATATTCAATCAATTGCGATAGCAGGTTTCCCCAGAAATTCCAAACATATGATTCCTCTTGTACAACAGGAAACCATGCATGTTTAATTGTTGTGCTTTGTGAAAACAGGCCATTGACATTCACAGATTCTTTCACAAAACAACGGTTATGGAGACTGAAATCGTTCCTTCACGCACACCTATGGAGAATTCATTTTCAAACTGAATAGTTACTGCAGTTTCAACCACAAAACTTCTTAGATATACTATGTACCAAATGTGCGGTAGTTTTATTGTTTTACTTGAGAGTAGCCATGATGTTTTGGGGCTGAAATGGCCTATTTTTGTAGCCTTGTTGTTAGCCCGCCCACTTACATATCTTAGTCCAATAAAAAATCTTTATTAGGTAAATTGGGAAGGAATTTTTGGAAGTATTTGAAGCCTCCTGTAATTTAATTGGCATCACTCTTCTAATACAACAATCGTGAGCAAATCCACTTCCCCCTCTTAAGGCCCAGTTGGGCAGCTGCAGCCTCTCTAATTGCTTTGTCGTTAGGGCCTCTGAAGTGGTTTCCCTGTGCTTCAGTAAAACTGCTTTAGGGTGGTGGACAGGAAGTAAACAGACAATATCGTAATGAGATGCCCATCTCTGACCTTAACTGTAAAAAAAACTAAGAAAAAAAAACTGAGTGGGAACACGTTCAATTAAGAGATGGAGTTGAGAGAGAGAGAGAGAGAGAGAGAATGATTTTACAGTGTCCTTGGCTGAGCATTGAGTTCATTTCTACATACGTTCTGTTGAGGCTCTAATCTGCCAGGTCCATTCAAACAGCTCCATCTCGACCTTCCTCCTAATGGTTGCTGATTGCCTGCAGTTCAGAGCCATTTAAAATGCCTCCCATGCGTCTCTCGTCAGGTTAGGTGGCTGTACCTACCTTGGACATTCCTAGCACAGCTAAGATGACGCTCCACTGCAGCACCCCAAGGACTCTCTCACTTTGATGTAGATTTGTTTTAATAATAATAATAATAATAATAATAATCATTTAATAATTAACATTTATAAAGCATACAATAATACAATAATAATCTGAAAGCGCATAAAATAACATTTAATAGTATCTATTTAATAATAGATACTATTTAATAATAGAGTTTCTATTTAATAATTGATTTTTTTTTAACAAAAGCAAAACAAATATATATATAACCATCTAATAAAAGCAGCAATCAAAGTCTAGGAGGAAAGGTAAACCAGCCAACGTTTTGTGTTGCATATACAGCCATGACTGAGCAGGACCTCAATAAGGAAGAAAGGAGACAGGGATAATGTGTCAGGTTTTGTGAAGGTTGGGCATGCACATTGTGGTACATTTGAGGTCTTAGCAAAGCCTCAATCTCTCCTTGTCATCCAATAATTTCCTGTTCCTAATGACTTGTAATTGTTTGGTAGAAATCTGTTTGGGGAAGGACACAGGTCTATTTATTTTTTTCCGTTCTGCTCTCCTTCAAAAGGGGTAATACGTGGGCAAATATTACATTTCATGGAATTGAAATTCGTGGCGGTCCATTCTTCTCTACATCGAGCTGACCGGTGTGCATGCATGAACAGAAGGAATTGATAACTGTTGATAGCCATTTTACACATGGCCAAGTTCCTCTTGTGTTTGCTCTCTCTCCCGCTCCCCTGCCCCCCAGACGGCCCTGTGTCATGGAAGATGAATGGTGTAATCTATTGGTGTGTTGTCAACTGTTTCCAAGTCTTGATGCATGAGTGATGATCTGAAATACAACCGGTGGAACTCTATTTTCACTCGCATGACTTGTCTTATTGCCTCCAATTATAATAAAACTGGATTCCCTTCCCTTTATGGTTCTATACTTGAAGCTGTAATGTAATTACAGTAATAGTTGGATTATGATAATCTTTTACAGATTCTGTTGCAGTGTCGTTATGGTTCGGTAAGCATCACTACTGTTATGTGGCAACCAATGCCCTGCTGTGGTTTTCACATTCAAACTTGAGAATAAATTAAACTTCTGTGGAAAAAAAATGTGATGAATTAAATATGACCAGCTCTGGTTGTTTAGCGTTGAGTATAAAGAGTGGTTTGGCCAGATATGACTCATCCAGTCAGCATTAGAATACTATAATGTAGGCCTTTTCACACTGTGCTTAGCCTGGGGCTAAGAGAGCTTTTAGCCTGGGGCTAAGCAACTGTTCACATTTGCACATTCTAAAGTGAGCTAGCACCAGAGTGGCCAGAGTTAACTTCATTAGCCGGATTTCTACAGCGGGGTTTATGCCGTCTGTGCCAGTGTATGCCAAGGCCAATTGCTTTTCCACAGTCACTCCCGGGCTTCAACAGGGCTTACTCCAGGCCTAATCGGTGCTTAAAACTTTGGCTTTTTGCCTCCTCTACCCCTCTGGTCCTTATGAGGTCAAACAGGGCTGGCAGCACGGTTTTAGAGCGAGGGCGGGATGTTCTTATCCTCCAAGTGCTTTAGTTGGCTTGCGAACTTGGTGAGTGGCAGGCTCGGTTATCAAATTGATTTGAATAGCGCTATTTACAACTAAAATGTTACACTAAGCGCTTAAGTGACTTAAGTGACCAGAACCTGTTGGGAGACCGGAGGATTTGACATGTTGTCTCCATAGAATTTTGCCACCTTTCGTACTGCAGAATCTAAACAAACTGGAGATTGTATATACGGGACTAGAAAGCCGGGACAGTTGTGGACATTCAAACAGGCGTGTTCATTAGGCGCCAAGCACCGAGCTTTGAGCCCCAGCCGGCCGCTGGTAAGCCTTGGCACGCGCTGCCACCGCTGTGGAAAAGGCGGCTAATGGAATACCATCATCCAATAACACTTAGCCCAGGGTTAACAAATGCATGTGTGAATTGAGGGTAAGCTAGCCCCGGGCCAGTCTCAATCATAGGCTAAGCATATCCCTAGGCCTAAGAAACTGCAGAGTGAAAGCCCTTATGAGGTCATTGTGTATACAAATAGGATGACGTGGTCACTCACTCAGCTGGGTTTTTAGGACCACTCTCACTCCGTACCTTTGAACTGTTGTTTAAGCTGGGCCTGAAATAAGTTGTGCTGTGTTCTGTATGGAGGTTATGTAACGTTGAAGGCATATCATTTGTGTGATGTGGCAGCAGCTCTAGGGGGGCTGAAACACAGGAGGGGGGGGGGGGAGAGGAGGCTCACATGCATTACTGAGAGAGAGGAGAGGAGGGGGGAGAGAGAGGAGGGGAGAGAGAGAGGATGAGAAAGAGAGAGTAGAGTAGAGTGAGAGGGAGTACTGAGAGAGAGAGTACAGGGAGAGAAAATTATAGAAACATCTGAGAGAACGTAGAGTTTTAAGAGTTTTAAAGAAATGACAGTGATAAATGGAAAAGTAGAAGAAATTGTTGAAATTGCTGAGAGAGAAAAGCCATTTCTGTCTGTCTGTGGTGGTGTGATGTGGTGTGTGTGTGTGTGTGTGTGTGTCTGTGGTGTGGTGTGTGCTTTCTGCCATCAAATGGCATGGGCCCCTGCAGATTTAATAGCCTGAAGTTGTACAGGCTGGGTGTTGGCTGTAATTCAATGGAAATGTGTGTGTGTATGTGTGTGTGTGTGTGTGTGTGCGGACGTGCGTGCGCGTTCCTGCGCGCGTGTGTGTTCATATGCGGGTGTGTGTGTGTGTGCATATGCGTGCGTGCGTGCGTGTGTGTGTGTCTTTCTATGAGTTTACCGTAGCGCGTGATGATACATTGGCCATATTTGGGGGGTCGTTAATATCATCGCCCTGTCTGAACAAGATCAAGTATGACGGGCGTTCTAGATCGGCGGGTTTTTTCCGCCCTGTGATATATTTCAGCCTTTGAACCAATTTCCCGACGCGCAGCCAGGGTCACGGTCGTGTCGCCTGCCAGGTCTGAAACACTGACATGGGGGGGTGGGGGGGGGGGGATCCATTTAACAAGCCCCATCTCTGGTCACAGCAGACCCCTCGAAGCTTAGCTAACAGGCTGTGACATTCTGCGTGTGTCGGCAGAATCGGAGCAGCGCAGGTCACCACTAGCGAGCGACGAACATGCATGCGTGCCGCAGGACCGTCAAGACGCTCAATTCTTTCGTCACACGACTCTTACGACGAGCTGTGTCGTTCTGGTGCGAAACCACGGCGCATGAACTCTGTCTTAAGACCAAGGCCATACTGTACGGTCGCGCAGGGGAGGCTGGTGGATGTGGAAATCGGTTATGCACGGTACGGGATGAGGAACGGTATCAAACACACGTTTGTTTGATACCATTCCTCATTCCGTTCCATGCATTACAATGAGCCCAGTCCCCCGATTTCTACCTCCACCAGCTTCCCCTGGATAGAAGCAGTAGTAGATGTTCCTGAATACTGAAGCAATATGACGGTAAAATAACTAACTATCTACCTGCTACTAAATGGCATATACAGTCGTGGTGCTTCTTTTTGTATTATTATTAAACCTTTACTCAGCTCCTTGACTCAGTGAATGTCATACAACCAGCCAGCGTAATTAATATGCAATTATCAGGTAATAACACTTTTACCGAGTACCTTCTAAGTAAGTGTTTACTTAATACCGGGCTGTAAAATAAAGTGTTAGTATGCCTTTGTTGTAGGAGGAAAGGTACCCCATAAACACAGTCTGTGTGGTCAGGTCATCTCAAGGGTCATACACCAATTTGTTACCACCTGTGTTTCTGCTGTACCCTACTGTAGTCACCATGTTGTGGATTTAGTGTATAGCAGTCCCCACTCACACACGCGCACACACACACACACGCTTGCACGCACGCACACACACACACACGCAAGCACCCACCCACGCACGTACACGCACGCAGGCAGGTACACACACGTACGCACACACACACACACACACACACACACACACAGTAGTGGGACGATCTTGTTTATATACAGTCTTGTTTATCAAACTGTAAACCACTGACAA
>NC_139667.1:12339695-12354695 GCF_951799395.1 Argentina silus
GCACTTATGTACTCCTGGGAGGCTGGTGGGGGTGGAAATCGGAGGACGGGGCGTATCGTCATGCATGGAGCGGAATGAGGAGCGGTTTCAAACAGAAATCGGAGGACGGGTTCGTTTTAACGCATGGAATGGGATTAAACACGTGTGAAATGTGGAGAGGTAACATGTGAGCAATGAGCCCCTCCTTCTGCTTCCACCAGCCTTCCCTGGTACTGCCGTACATCAAATCAAACTTTATTCGTACAGCACATTTCATACAAAGATTACAACATAAGGTGCTTTACTGGAATAGGAATAAAAAAACCCAATTAAAAGACAAGACAAAACATAAGAGGATTACACTTACATTTACATTTTTGACAGTTAGCTGACGCTTTTATCCAAAGCGACTTACAACAAGTACATTCGTCTAAAGTAAGTGAATCATCTATACCATCAGTCATCATAAGCAAAAAAAAGGAAGGATTAGTTTCTTTTCTTTTACTTTTTTTAAAATTATTTTATTCGATGAACTGTACAGAGGGGTAGTGGGGGGTGAAGAGGTCTTTAGGAGGGACAGTCAAGATGTAGCCTGAAGAGATGGGTCTTCAGTCTAGGGCGGAAGATTGGTAGCAACGTGAGGATAGACGCGTGTAACAGTCACAGGAGTTAAAGTAAAAGCAGAGAACTGTGAGGACTAGAGAGACATAGTGCATCATGCATAGTCAATAAAAACTCACAAATGTAATAATAAAAAAATAATAATAATAATACAAACAAATAAGGATGAGCTAAAAGAACTGAATGACTAACAGACGGAAAGCAAGTACAAGCAAGTCAAAAGCATGTAAAAGCATGTAAAAGCATGTAAAAGCAAGGCTAAAAGGTTAACATTCAAAAAATGTTTTAAGAAGCACCCCCAGGTTCTCTGTGTACTAACTGTGTACTACTACACTACCACTACTGTAATATGTATGTGTGCTCCTAGGGGCCTCCAAGACGCCGGACTGTCCTCAAATAGAACACACTCCCGAACATCTGGAGGGCTCGTCACCTGCGAGAAGGTCACGGGTCCACGTGCTCCAGACACGTACCCCTCACCGCGCTACGTTGAGGAAATGGAGTAGCACGCTGCTGCCATGAAAAATACCGTAGTACCATACCGTAGTACAGCTGCATCCGAGATCAGGGTCAAACGTGGAAGTTGGAGGATGTGTGCGTGTGTGTGTGCGGTTGTTGTAGTCGGCTGGTACAGTAGGAGAAGGCAGTGAAGCTTGCTGCTCCCGCTTGGATTTGCATGTCGACTAGAGAAGTGCTGTGTCACACGGTGAAGCCGGGGGCTGTGCTGTGTCAGCAGTATGCTTGACAGAGAATGAGCATTAATTCAGCTCTCTCTCTCTCTCTCTCTCTCTCTCCCCATTCCTCCCAGCCCAAAGGAAAGGCACAGGAGCAGAGGAAAACAAACCCGCCCGCCTGCTCCTTGCAGAAGTCTCGGATGCTTTTTTGAACTATTTAAAAAAAAGAAAAAAAGTTTAACTCTTAGTCTTGGAAGTTTTAACAACATGTTTTTGGAGACATGAATTTTTTTAGAACATTATATCTGGCATACTTATGGATTAGGTCATTAATACTGATCGATGATGACCGGTAGGGATTAAGAGTTTTTGTAGACAATAGTTGCACAGCTGCATTCAGTTTCCCTCAGCCCCATATCGAATTAGTGGCCCTGTAATGAAAAGTAATGAGTCATTTAGCTGTGTTTTAACCAATTGCCACTTTATAAATAAAGCAACTAGGGGAATTCCTTCAGCGTTCTGTACCCCTGTCGTGCCACAAGGTCCGTTACATCTGTTATACTCCCTAGCACACAACCTTGCACACTCCCTAGCACACAACCTAGCATACTCCCAAGCATACTCCCTAGTTCACTCCTTAGCACACTCCCCAGTATACTCCCCAGTACACTTCCTAGCACAGTACACAGCATACTCCATAGTACACATACTAACACATTCCACAGCATACTTCCTAGTAGACTCCCCATCCTCTCCAAGTACATGTCACCAGCCTGCCTCACCCATTAGCAGATCCATGCTGCAGACCGTCTGGGTGTGAACCTGGGTCTCCTGCGCTCCACAAGACTGTGTTAGCCTGCTGAGCTAAAGCCTGGGCGTTAACTCAGGGAGCTGTCACCGGTCTTCAAGTCTCAAGCAAGGTTACAGTTGCAAGTATTTGATACCGTTCCTCATTCCCTTCCGTACATTACAATGAGCCCGTCCCCCGATTTCTACCTCCACCAGCCTCCCCTGGTCCACTCATAACACCATGAACACATGATACAGTACAGAACAGCCTTGTCCGGTGACACACAGAGGATCCAGGCCCTAATCATCCCTGACGTGTCCGGCGTAGGCGGTCGTGCGTCCATTCTGGGAGCAGACGGACCGTGCCAGTCACTCTGGGCAGTGTTTAGACCCATGTGGTGCTGTGCAAACAGCCAGGAGCTTTCCCAACAATTCCCAGAATTGGGGGAGAGATTATGGAATTAAAGGAAAGGGGATATTCTGTAATATGGATACGTGCTTTGCCAGTGGGAGGTCTAATGCCTGGTTTAGGGGAGATACTGTGACTGTATGACCAGGGGATGGTCTAATGCCTGGTTTAGGGGAGGAGATACTGTGACTGTAAGACCAGGGGATGGTCTAATGACTGGTTTAGGGGAGGAGATACTGTGACTGTAACACCAGGGGACAGTCTAATGCCTGGTTTAGGGGGGGGGAGATACTGTGACTGTAAGACCAGGGTCGATCTAATGCCTGGTTTAGGGGGGCAGATACTGTGACTGTAACACCAGGGGACAGTCTAATGACTGGTTTACGGGAGATACTGTGACTACAGTATAAGGACAGGGGATGATGTAATGCATGGTTTAGGGGCTGTATAATAGGGTAGGGGAGGTGCAGTGCCTGGTTTAGAGGTGATGCTGTGATTGTAAGGCCAGAGCATGGTCTAATGCTGGGTTTGGGGAGGGTGTAATGCCTGATTAAGGACGATGCTGTTATTCTTATGCCAGGGGGGTGGTCTTATCCCTGGTTTAGTGGACATTCAGTTTGCCTAGGGAATGGCCTAATGCTTAGGTTTAGTGGAAGTGCTGTGACTGCAGTGTCCGGCCAGGGGGAGATGTTTGGGGATGGTTTAATGCCTTGTTTTAGCTCCCATGATTCAGATCCTATGAGTCTGTGGGGCCAGGTTGGCAGGCCAGCTGTGGCTGAGGCTAAGGCTGTGGCGTCCCCCTGCAGTGGTCCTGTCATGTGCATCTAAGTGATTATCGAGGAGGGAGGTAGTGGTCCTCTGTCCAATCTCTCCTCTATCCAATCCAGCCTATTATCCCCCCAGCCCAGGCCTGATTACTGTAATTGAGAGGAGAGGAGCTCTCTGTTTAAAGGGGATTACAGGCCAAATGGGACTGGCAGACTGTGTGTGTGTTTGTGGGTTTGTTTGTGTGTGTATGTGTGTGTGTGTGTGTGTGTGCGCTTGTGTGTGTGTATGTGTGCGTGCTTGTGTGTGTGTGTGCCTGTCAGTGTGTGTCTGTCCAGGCCTGATCACAGACCTATTGTGACCCAGCCAAACTAAACTTCTCTCTATCTAGGACCCCCAGGTCAAGACCCACATGTGCAATCAAAACTGGATGTGTTTTGTTGATTGTTCACCGTACCTCAAATGAAAATGTGAAGGCCTTGTTTGTTACCCTTCAGAGTTGAAGTTGCACTTCATATGAGTTTGTTGTCAGTGGTTTACAGTTTGATAAACAAGATTGTACATAAACAAGATTGTCCCACTACTGTGTGTGTGTGTGCGGCGTTTTTGTGTGTGCGTGTATGTGTGTGTGTGTGCATGCGTTTTTTGCGTGTGCGTGTGTGTGCACATGCCTGTCCCACCACTGCCACTCTGGGTCCAGCTCAGTGTGATAGCCATTAGCTAACTCTTGTTTGTCACTGTGTGTGTGCGTGTGTGCGTGTGTGTTGCCGATCGCGGTTCCCCCCAGTACGCTGGTCCTCCTTCTCACACTCCCTCCGCAGCCTACAGAAACGCTCCGTTCTCCACACGGTTCCTGTCAGAGATATGAAATAAACAATTAAGCCCCCCCCCCCCCCCCCCCCCTCCCAAAAAAAACAAAAACTGACAGATACGAACGACTGTTTATGGAAATGAAAACAAAATCCGGTCGAATTCGATATGTAAATGGCACATCGTCAACGGAGCGATAATGTTGCTCGCTGCGACAGCTCTGGACTTTCAATAACATTTACTGCGCCGCTGACTCCTGTTTCTGTATGGAGGGATGGAGGCGTTGGTGAGATATGCAGATGGGGCGCCATGAATAACACATACAGTATTTATATGTCCACCTTTAGGGGAGCTGCTCCACCGAGAGACCCAGGAAGTGTTCTATCTCAGCAGCGATCAGATGTTGTCGTGGTTGACTCTCGTCTGTCGCTGGAGGAATGTATCGCACGTATGTTAGCACGTATGTGCCGGGTTGATCCCCTGTTTCCTAGATGTGAATATGAGCGTTAAGTGTGATATGCCACTGAACTGATTTGTGGTTTGCACTTGGTGGCTTAGGGGCATGTTTTGGTCTTATGTTGATTGTTTGTTTTTACATCTTGTAATACCTGCTGCTGTAAATGAACTCCCCCTTTGGGGATAAAGTATTACTCTACTCTACTCAACTCTACTTTACCGTACCCTACCCTACCCTACCCTACCTTATCTTACCCTACCCTACCTTACCGTCTTACCCTACTTTACGCTACCTTACCTTACCCAACCCTACCCAACCCTACTCTACCCAACCCTAACCTACTCAACCCTACTTTACCTTACCTTACTCTACTCTACCCTACCCTACCCTACCCTATACTCTACTCTACTCTACCCTACCCTACTCTACTCTACTCTACTCTACTCTACTCTACTCTACTCTACTCTACTCTACTCTACTCTACTCTACTCTACTCTACTCTACTCTACTCTACTCTACTCTACTCTACTCTATTCTATTCTACTCTACTCATGTACAGTATGAACTACTCGGAAACCCCTTCTATATGTCTAACCTGCTCTCCCGTGGCAGGTAGACAGCCAGAGTAATACCATGCTAGCACCAAACCTGAATGGCCAATCATGTTGTTGTGGCTCGCTGTGTGCGGCCACCACCACCACCACCCCCCCCCCCCATCACCACCACCACCCCCCCCCATCACCACCACCACCCGCCCATCACCACCCCCCCCATCACCACCCCCACCACCTCCATCATCACCACCACCCCCCCCCCCCCATCACCCCCACCACCACCATCCCAGCACTCTACAGGCCCTGATGGAATTGTAGAAGATAGATGGATACCGTTTTATTCATGGGACTATACATAATACTGTGTTATATGAATATGCTCACGAAATGGTATATTTTTTTCAGAAGCGTAGCATCTTTCAAGGCCGTTTGGGGGCTGGGCACCTATGAATGAACGATGATGTAACGAGACTTCTGATTATGAAATAAGTCTTTCCTGCGATTGGCGTTGGTCCTAATTGAGAGATGGATGATGGTCTCTGAGCGTTGGCATGGTCCTCTGGGGTCTGTATGTGTGTGTGATGCACACCACAGCGAGACTGACTTCACAGCAGGCCACATTAACAGAGTCATGGCGGGGGGGGGGGGGGGGGGGGAAGAGAGTCTGATTCTCTAAAAATAGATAATAGAAAAGTAGGCCAGGGTACATAGCAGGCAGCTGGCAGGCAGGCAGGCAGGCACACACACACACACACACACACACACACACACACACACACACACACAAACAAAGGAACAATACTTTGTTTTCCTCTGTAGTCACACCCAATGGAAAAAACCTTTTAGCTCGTTTGCTATTTTTGGAATTCCGCTTTCAATTAAAATATTGTAACCCATTGCGAAGTGTTTGTGTGTGTTTGTGTGTGTGTGTGTGTGTGTGTGTGTGTCTGTGCGTTTTTGTTTTCACAATGATATGATACAGTATTGCAGAAACTTTTCTCATTCTCCCCCTGTTCGTCCCCCGGTGCCCAGTTCTCATAGGTAATCTATTAATTGCATTACAGCACACACACACACACACACACACACACACTCACAGTGGGAGGCACAATAAGAGTATGATCATTCTGATTATTACATTTCTGCAGCTGCTTAGGGGAACAGCTTCATAAGTGTGGATCTCCGAAGCCTCAGCCCTGTGGAATAGCCTACGCCTACAGCACCTACCAGGGGAGGCTAGCGGAGGTAGAAATCGGAGGACGGGGCTCATTGTAATGCATGGAACGGAATGAGGAATGGTATCACGTGGGTTTGATACCATTCCTCATTCCGTTTCCATGCAATTGCAATGAGCCCCGTCCTCGGATTTCTACCTCCGCTAGCCTCCCCTGGTCTGCTCTCCTCTGCCGTTTCTCACATGCTCAGATCAATAATGGAAGACTCCCACCTCATCAGTCTCCTGTGCCCAACGTTGCAAAGTCAAATAAGATAGCGCTGGGAACGGATCGGAGGGGAGGGTGTGTGGGGATGGGGAGTTATTTGTATTCAATGTTTCCACAGATGAATGTCCTCGGTTTATTACATCAGATCTGTGCCTCTATCGAATCATCTGTGGTTTCTTTCTTCCTTTTTCCGTCTGCCCAGCGGGGTAGCAGCTGATTGAACACGGGTCGTTGAAGTTTGTTTGTTTACTTTTTTTTTTTTTCCTTCCGTTCGTTTGGCGCCTTTCACAGACACACAATTGACGTGACGCCTTTTGTATTCATCAGCGTACTCGTTTCGTATTTGGAAGCGTTAATGTGATTTAAGTCAGGGGTTTGATCAACCTACTTTCTCGAGGACCAGCCGGCCCGCTTGGTATTTGTTGGCGTCCCGCGTTAGCCACACCGTGATTCAGCTCATCATCGAGCCCTTGATCGATGGAGCTCGGTGCGCTCGGAATAGAACCACCCTGACAAACGGCTGCTGGTTTCCCGAATAGAACGCAGAGAAACCCTGTAGGCCTGTGTGTTCCGATCACATCGTATTGCAGCTAGGTGTGGGCATCCATGCATTCTAAACACTACTGTCGTGTTGCTAATGTGAGTCTTTATGTTGATTGATGGCCTGTTCCTGTCACGCACCTGCACCTGCTCCTCACCTGACCTGTGTTCTCCCCTCGCTCCACAGCGTCTCCTACAGTTCGCATCGTGCACTCCGGCCATGCGTGTAACATTGAGGAGGAGCGCTACACAGAGAGGGTATACACCATCAGAGAGGGAGAGACCCTGGAGCTGCAGTGTCTGGTCACGGGCCACCCCAGACCTCAGGTGAGTTTTCTATAGTAGGCCCAGACCCAGACCCAAACCCAGAACCAGAACCAGGGAGAGACCCAGACTTAGACAAAGGATACTGATTGCATCGTTTATGCTCTGACTGTACGTATTATGGACCAGAGATGTCAAACTCAGTTCCTGTAGGGTGAGTGTGTGTGCATCTGTGTGTGTGTGTGTATCTGTGTGTGTGTGTGTGTGTGTTTGTGTGTGTGTGTGTGTTTGTGTGTGTGTGTGTGTATGTCTTTTGTTCCAGCCCGGCACATCATGCCCACATTTTGTTCCACCCCCCCCCCCCCCCCCCCCACCCAACCTCCCCACACACACACACACACACACACACACACACACACACACACACACACACACACACACACACCTCATCGTCCCCTTCCTGTACAGAAGCAGTGGGGGGCTGTCAAACCCCCTCACACAGAAGCCTGTGTAGGCAGCACCGCATCACCACTCCCCATGCTGTTCTGTTCTGTTCTGTTCTGTTCTGTTCTGTTCTGTTCTGTTCTGTTCTGTTCTGTTCTGTTCTGTTCTGTTCTGCAGGCGTCTTTCTGTGTGCAAATGAGAGCAATCACACAGATTGAAGAGGATCTCCCATGGGGGTGGGTGGTGGGGGGATGGTAGAGGGGGGGTAGAGGGGGGGCGGGGAAGGGGGGTGTGTGTGACAGCCATAAGGGAAATAATCAGATGTAGCTGCCGGTACTTTACAGCAGAAGCTAGCAGTCACCAGGGAATCCGAGATTTACTCTGAAAGCACTGAGAGCCTCGGAAGAACACTCACTCAGAAAAGAGACTCAAACGGTTTCCCATGGAGCACATCATAAATGTGAATGCGTTATCTTTCATGACGATATATATTCCCCTTTTATAGTCGGAGAGAAAGGCATCTATGGATTTAATAGTGTGCTGTAGAACCCCCCTCTGTGAAAATGCGGGCTTTGAGGTATGCCAGCAGCACTGCTGGTTTGTATTAAACCTTTATTTATCCAGGGAAAACACCCTGAGACCAAGGTCTCCTATATGGGTGTGGCCTATCCACATATAAATCCAATTACAGAGCAACAAATTGAATATACAATACAGTAAAATACAAAATACACACAATAATTCAGTCAGGACACCTACGTCGCTTTTCAAACCTACCGTAGGTAGGTAAAAACACAGAGCGAACCTGCAGATGGAAGCTGGGGCCGTGGGTGGGACGACCAACCAATGTAATTCCCATAGCCAGTGGCGAAAACACTGTTTAACCATGGTGTACTGTTGCAAAACATGGCTCTTTTAAGCCTAGTCCCATGAAACTGTGATGTGTTTTGCTTTCTCTCATGGGTGGGTTCAGCTGTCTGTCACCTGACGGTCTGCTGCCCTTCTCCTTAAAGTGCCCTGCCTGAACCTACGTAAACTTCAATTAACCACACCACTGTGTGGGACCAAGCGCTCCAACCTCAGTCTACCCTGAAGTTTGTTCCAAGTCTGTAGAGGACAGTTGGCTAAAAGCAGTTTTTCTTGATTCTGTGGACACCCGTGGGACAAAAAGAAGCATGCTCTGAGAAGCGTGCTTGATCACTGCTGGGTCCCCATGACAACAATGTGAGGTAAAATGGGAGTTTTAAAAGAACTGCTTTATATACAAATAAAACGTAATGATAAGCCTGTCTCCAAGTCAAATATATATTCAATCAATCCAATCAATTAGACTGCCAAGAGGAAGTTAAAAAAAACAGATTTACCTTAGTTGGTATGCTAATGTAATTATGTAATTATACAATCCAAATGTGGAAGAAACCCAGAAGTACTGTGTACCTTCAGGCTTAGTGGAGGCTGGTGGAGGTAGAAAAATCGGAGGACAGGCTCATTGTAATGCATGGAACGGAATGAGGAATGGTGTTTGATATATGTGTTTGATGCCGTTCCAAGCATTACGGAGAGCCCAGCCCATGTCTACCTCCGCCGGCCTCCAACCACTCCAGATGGCTGCTACAATGAAGGGGCCAATGATTAAGTGTTTTAGTGAAGTAGTGATTGATTTCATGATTTTCCCTGCTCCGTACAACATGGCTGCATGTTCCCAGAGCGCTGGCCCTGGGGTGACTCGTGTGTCACTTGATGTCCTAGTGATTTCACCTCCTCACCTCAGTGGGGTGGATGGGCCTCTACCAGCCAGAGCGCTGGCCCCCAGGGGACGTGTCACTGATGGGGCTCCTGGTTGGAGTCCAGCCCTGGCGGCACCACAGGCACCCCCCTGGCATCCTGGCATTGGCTAGCCTGCCTCTCCTCTCCTCTCCTCTCCTCTTCTCTTCTCTCCCCCTCTCCTCTAGTGACAGAAGTGTTAGCCCCCGCTGGTGGGCCAGAAGCATGGGACCATTGTGCCAACAGAACCGTTGTTGTCTTCTCCTCTGTGTGTGTGCGTGTGTGTGTGTGTGTGTGTGTGTGTGTGTGTGTGCGCGTGCGTGCGTGCGCAAGCTGGACTGAAATTGAACTTGACAGAATAATTTTTTGATGACTGTATTTGTCGTGTTTCAGGAACAAATTCACATGAATTTTTTTCTCTAGTTTGTTTTTGCTGGCTAGGGAATACAGTATGTAGGTTCTCTACAACAACAACGTCTAATCTACTTTTCCATCTCCTCTCGCCCTCTAAAATGCTAATCATTCTGTGGTAGTCGGTTACTATGTGTACTATATTCAAGGTTTTCTGGTTTGTTGAGAACATTTCATAGAGCCAATCAGAGATAACTCTTCAACAAAGCAGGTCAGCAGAGGTCTTTGGAGTAGCCCAGGAGAGGAGATACATTCAAGCAAGGCCATGCAGAAAGTACCCAATCATCGTCCATTAGCAGGCAAGGACTGTAATTAGGACCATTACTCTAAAGAGACAGTGATGTGGATGGTGATGAGGTGATCAAAGTGACACGTGTCAGGGGCGGTTGTGTGTTCCTCTATTGATCCAGCCGTGGTATCAGCTTCGGCAGTTCACAGGTCATCTTCATCATCATCCTCATCCTCATCGTCAAGCTAATGGTGCCAATGTCTCGTCTCAAAATCTCTGGGCTTTGCCAGCGTCTGGGGGTCATTCCTCTAGATGAGCCTCATGTTAATGATGGAGAGACTAGAAAAGAAAGACTGTAGAAAAGAGAGACTGTCGAAAAGAGAGACTGTAGAAAAGAGAGACTGTAGAAAAGAAAGACTGTAGAAAAGAGAGACTGTCGAAAAGAGAGACTGTAGAAAAGAGAGACTGTAGAAAAGAAAGACTTTAGAAAAGAGAGACTGTAGAAAAGAGAGACTGTCGAAAAGAGAGACTGTCGAAAAGGGAGATTGTAGAAAAGCCCAAATGAATGTGAGGGTACTGTAGCTTCCTCAATGATGTTCACATAATGTTCACATAATGCCTGCACATTTCTGTTCTAGACCAGCACTCACACACAGATTCAACCCGAAACAAAATCCACCCATCATTGAGGCTGATGATTTGAAGTCGACGATTCTACGACTCATTTTGAATTACAGAATCAGTTGTGTTCGCGCTGGGCCAGAACAAAAATATGCATATACAGTATCATATGACTCTTCAGAACCTGAGTTGAGAATCCTCTGCTCTTAATAGTTATTGTCAGTCGTCACGGTGCGAGCGAACGTGTGAGTGGGCGTGTTTGGGTGTGTGTGTGTGTGTGTGTGTGTGAGCAGTCTGTCGTGACAAGGCAGGAAGGTATGTTAAGACAATCCCACATGTTTCTTTCAAGAGGCTTTTTGAACGAGGGAGTCTGCAGTTGTGGGGATCAGTAGACACCTGGTATTCTGGAGAGCATTCCCCTTTGGTGCACCAGCTGAGTTGAGGCTCTGCCTTCAGGCTTTCCTCTAATCATATCCTCCTCTAGTATCTCTCTCTTCCTCTATCTCTCTCTTCTCCTATCCCTCTCTCTCTTCTCCTATCCCTCTCTCTCTTCTCCTATCCCTCTCTCTCTTCTTCTATCCCTCTCTATCTTCCTCTATCTCTCTCTTCCTATCCCTCTCTCTCTTCTTCTATCCCTCTCTATCTTCTTCTATCCCTCTCTCTCTTCTTCTATCCCTCTCTCTCTTCTCCTATCCCTCTCTCTCTTCTCCTATCCCTCTCTATCTCTCTTCCTCTCGTCATATCCTCCTCTAGTCTCCTTCTCTTCCTCTCTCCCCATCTCTCTCTTCTACTCTAGTCTCTCTCTCCTCCTCTATCTCTCTCTTCCTTTTCCCCTCCCTCTTTTCCTCTAGTCATACCCTCCTCCAGTCTCCCACTCTCTTCTCCTATCCTTCCCTGTCTTCCTCTATATCCCTCTCTCTATTCATCCTGCATTCCCTCTCACTCTCCCTCTACTATCTCTCCTCCTATGCCCAGTTAAGATAGAACTATGCACTCTCTCTCCTCCTCCCCCTCCTCCCTCTCTCTCCCTCTCCCTCTCTCTTTGATATGGAAAGGATAAAGCAGACAAAGAGAGAGAACCTTGTTATATCACCCTTCCTCCTCTGTACAATACATCCAGCTAGCCTCTCTCTCTCTTCTATCTCACTCTCTTACTCTGTACTCTCTCCTCTCTCCCAGCCATTGTCCACACGCACACACACGCACACACACACACACACACACACACACGCACGCACGCACACGCACACGCACACGCCCAGCCAGGCAGGCAGGCAGGCCTGGTTCTGATCGATGCTTCCTTCACATGGGCCATAGACAACAAGTGTGTTTCTGCTGCTGCTGCTGCTGCTGGCAGCTCCACCAGGCTGCCTCATCTCTGTCAGCCTGTGGAGGCAGGCCTCTATAAATAGACCGGCCAATGGACACGCTCGCCTCTCTTTTCCCACACTGGAGCCTACGTCACTGCAGGGCTCAGGCAGAGAGGGAGGGAGGGAGGGAGGGAGAGAGGGATGGAGGGAGAGAGAGGGAGGGAGGCAGGGCAGGAGGGAGGGAGAGAGAGGGAGGGAAAGAAGGAGGGAGGCAGACAGGCAGGCAGAGAGGGGGGCAGGGAGGGAGGGAGGCAGGCAGGGAGAAAGAGGGAGGCAGACAGGCAGGCAGAGAGGGAGGCAGGCAGACAAGGAGGGAGGCAGACAGGCTGCAGGCAAGCAGACAGACAGACAGGGAGGCAGGCTGGGAGCGAAGGAGACAGGGAGGCAGGGACACAGGGAGGCAGGGAGACAGACAGGCAGGGAGGCAGGCAGGGAGGGAGGGAGGCAGGTAGGCAGGGTGGGAGGGAGGCAGGCATGCAGCTCCTTTCTCCTTCTGTCTCCATCTCTCTCTCTCTGTCTCTTTCTCTCTCTCCTACGCCAATCTGCTGACTACATACAGACCTGCAGGCAAGCAGACAGGAGGGCGCATCATCAACATCATTATCATGACGATGCCAATAATCATCATCATCATCACCATGGTGGCGGCGCATGGTTCTTTGTGTGTGTGTGTGTGTGTGTGTGTGAGAGAGAGGCACGGACGTACGTACAGAGAACAGCTACTCCCCGGGAAAGTTCTGGAACGTGTTTATTCATCATCACACAGCCTGTTCCTTCTGCTAGACAAGAATACATAGGCTGCAGTACAGAGGCTGGACTACACTATAGATTCAGAGTGGAGGGTGTTGGAGGAAGTTGGAGTTGGGGTGTGCACGTCTTTGAAATTAATTCTCAGTAATCTCTTAATCGGTGACTCGTCCACAAGTCATTAAACGGTACGCCTGGGAGTGTACAATGCTAATCTCGTTGATTTATTGTTAACTCTGTCCAGGCCCTCCCTCCCTCCCTCCCTCCCTGTGTGTGTGTGTGCGTGTGTGCGTGTGAGGTGTGTTAGAGGTGTGTCTCTGTGTGTGTGTGTGTGTGTGTGTGTGTGTGTGTGTGTGTGTGTGTGTGTGTGTGTGTGTGTGTGTATGTGTGTGCGTGTGAGTTGTAATTCTGCATGCATGGTTTCTCAGCCACACAGGGACCTACAGGTTTAAATCTGCCTCTCTGTGTATTTGCTGAGTCAAAGCTCCTGCAGTCTTACTCAAATAGAAATGTAGAGGGTTCAAATCGCCGAGGAGAAGAGGAGGGAGGCGAAGAGATGAGAGGAGCGGGGACATCCTATTACACCTCCCCTCTCTCCGACCGCCCCAACAGAAAGCCGCTGTCCGCCCGTAGCTAAACTCCATGAATTCCAATAGGATGTTCTTCCTAACCAACAGCAATATGTGTGTAAACAAACCCTCACTACCTCCGTCTTCAGCAAAGCATGAAATGGATTTCATCGTCCTCGCCATGAGAAGGTTATGACTCTGTTCGGTGCCGGAACGCCAGCGCTGTTATTCCTCTGCATTCAGAGCCCTGGGACAGACACGGAGCACAGGCAGGACATAGGAGGGGGAAACGCTGCCAATTAGCCAGTGAGAAGAGGGGTCATTTGTTGGGTGGTGGCAGTGGGGGGTCAATGACTCCTAATTACTCTCCCTCACATACCCATATCCGACACACACGTGTACACACGCACACACACACACACACACACACACACACACACACACACACACACACACCTCCTTGAATGGGAGATAAGCAGTCCAGCTAAGCAATTCAGTAGAACTAGCTAATGATAAAGGAGGGTTTTGTTGCAATGTAGGTCAGAGCCACACAGGAAGCCTTACACGCACGTGCACACACACACACACACACACACACACACACACACACACACACACACACACTTAGGGCCCAGCAAGCCAAGGCCATGCCAGGGCTGAATGGCCAATTTGCTCCACTTGTCTGCATGACTGGCAATGTGAGTGTACACAGGAGGCTCAGACACACACACACACACACACACACACACACACACACACACACATTCAGACTCTTCAAAGCTCCATTTGCAATTCCAAGACCTACTACTGCTTCAGTGGGCTAGAGGTGGCTGCGCTGCAGAAGCTTGCAGAAATGGAAGGCTTCTTCTTCTCTGATGGTAGATATGTAAATGTAGCATCAGTGGAGGTGCACAGGCTAGACGGACAGTGGGGTGCTCCCAGCCTCCCAGCCTCCCAGCCTCCCAGCCTGCTCTTAGATCACTCATGCTCTTTTACATAAGTAATGGTAAAGAGGAAGCATTTTGTCTTCTTTTAGCTCTATACTCCACCAGTTTGGATTTTAAATGAAACAATTACTAAGGGGTCAAAGGAGTGATTCTCAGCTTTAATTCGATAGGGTTTTCTTCAGCTTGGGTTCTCCATTTAGAAACTGTATAAGTACTTTTTTTTTTAAACATACTCTTCCTATTTCAGGGCTCCAAAAGTAGTGGGAAAAAATCAATTAATTTCCAAATAAAGTACTAAAATACTACTTTATATTACAAATAAAGTAATGTTTAGTATTTGGTGGACAATCCTTTGCATGCAATAACTGCCTGAAGTCTGCGACTCATTGATCCCATCAGACACTGGATATATTTTCTGGTGATGCTCTGCCAGGCCTGTAATGTAGCCAGCTTCCGTTGTTATTTGTTTTGAGGTCTTTTTGCCTAAAATCTTATCACCAGGAAATGAAGTGCATGTTCAATTGGATTTAAATCAGAAGATTAGTTTGGCTAGTCAAGAATTTTCTACTTTTTGGCCCTGAAAAACTCCCTAGT
>NC_139667.1:12359695-12368668 GCF_951799395.1 Argentina silus
TTAATTCATTTAATTAATACATACTGTGCATTTGACCCCCAGAGACAGGTGACCCCAGATCTGGTGTACCGTGATGACCTCATTAGGGGGAGACATTACACGGTGATGGAAAGAGAAATTAGAAAAATGTATGGATGACCAAACGAAAGGAACGAACCAACGAACAGACACGCTAAGCCGCAGAGCCATTATTCATAATTAAAAAAACAGCAAAGACATAATAATGGTATGGACAGGAAATGAGTCTGGGCTGCCCATGGCAGTAGTTAGTCAGAGTGGTGAGATTTTTTTTTTTCTTTTCATTTTTTATTTATTTATTTATTTTCAAGCTGCATTCTAAAGTAGCCTATTCAAGCCTGTGGCTCTCTCTCTCTCTCTCTCTCCACGTCAAGCCCTTTTGAGTAATTATCAAGCTCTTGTCAAAATGACAGTTTTGAAAGCTCTCTCTCTCTCTCTCTCTCTCTCTCTCTCTCTCTCTCTCTCTCTCTCTCTCATTCTCTCTCTCATTCTCTCTCTGTTGGAGCAGTACCTCTGGAGTCTAAGTGGTCCTTTTTGCCAAACTTGAAACATCGCGGATGCTGTCAAAACTTTTCAAAGCACCTCACTGGAGTGTCTGTCTGCATTTAATTGACAATTTCAGACTAAGTTGAAGAGGATTTTCGGAACTTTTTTGGAGTTGATGATGAAGGATTGAACTTCAGACAGTTCAGTCAAAGTCGTTGATGCTCTTCACCGATGCTAACATCTCCAGACAAAAACTGCAACTTTTTTTAATCGTTACAGTCGAAAAGTAATGCTGCTTTTATTCTTCAGCACTACAGATGCAGTATGTTGTGTCAATCAAGTGCTATTTATAAAGGGACATGTCTCTCTCGCTCTCTTTTTCTCTCTCTCTCCCTCTCGCTTTTCTCTCTCTCTCTCTCTCTCTCTCTCTCTCTTTCTCTCTCTAGATCTGGACGACCCCATGGTGACAGTCCACCAGAGTATCGGCGAGGCCAAGGAGCAGTTCTACTATGAGAGGACCGTGTTTCTACGCTGCGTGGCCAACTCCAACCCCCCGGTCCGCTACAGCTGGAGACGTGGCCGGGAGTTCCTGTCCCAAGGCTTGGATAAGGGGGTGGAGATCTACGAACCCTTCTTCACACAGGTGAGACCAGTTGCAGAATTAGTCTCTCTCCTGGTGGACCAAGGCATCAAAGTTGGCCTTCATGAAGCCAACAGAAAGACCGTTGAAAGCGGACGGTACATCATAGCCATTGCCCCCCGCAGTGCTTGGCGAATCACACGGCAGGCCTCGCCGCCATGTGATTCACCGAAATTGAATAATAACAAATACTTTCCTCCAGTAAATTCACTCCTACGAAGGCCAGGTTTGAGTCATAGTTATTCCAGGCTTGTATGCGCTGTGCGCAATAGCCTGGAAACAAGGTTAGTTGCGGATAGAAATGGATTGAGTAGAGCAGACATGACTCATCGCTCTATGAATCCTCCTTCACACTAGCCAACCCAGAGTTCACACATGGGGCGCGCTCAGGAGGATAGTGTTCACAATGTCACACATCAGGGGAGACTGGTGGAGGTGGAAATCAGGGGACAGGCTCATTGTAACGCATGGAACGGAATGAGGAATGGTATCAATGAGAGAAGAGGAGATGTTTTCAAAGGTGCAACTTCATTTTGATCTGGAGTTTGCTCTTCGAACACACACGTCTGATACCATTTCTGATTCCGTTCCACACATTACAATGAGCCCCGTCCTCCGATGTCCACCTCCCGCCAGCCTCCCCCTCCCCCTCCCCCTCCCCCTGCATTAGAGCTGATAAAGGTGTGCTCTCATTTCCCGATAAAGGGAAGCCATTACATCACTCCCTCAAAGCAAACTTCAGATTTAATGTTCCATGTTTCCCCTGCGCAGCATGAGGGGGGGGGGGGGGCTCTGAAACTCAAACGAAACACTTCTTTTGACGATCGCTTTTTTTCTTTTTTTTTTCTTTTTTTTTTCTTTTTTTTTTACTTCTGTTGGAAATTGCACCCGAGCGTCTCTTTTGTGAAAACATCTCATCTCTCAAAACATGTCGTCTCAGCGTTGGTTTACCAAGTCAGCTGTGTTGACAGAGGGGGAGACGGGAGCCTTTTGACAGAGAGGTTTACGTACGATCTGACAGAGTCACTCAGGCTGCTGCGCTTTCAGACACGCAGTGACGACGGGAACAGCTGGGGCTCACAGGGGCATGAAGTCCCCTCGTCTTCAATGTCTTCATCGTTAACACACTGACGCACACATGCACGCACGCACGCACACACACACACAAACGCATGCAGGCAGACACGCACGCACTCACACGCGCGCATGCACTATCACACACACACATACACACACACACACACACACTCGCACACACACAGTATGTTTTTATTACTTGTACATTATCAAACCTACAGGACCTTTATCTGTTTTAAGAATGGATATGGAAAACACATAAATACCCTTAATGAGTCTGCTACAGTATCTTTCCTTCGTGTGGGCCATTAAAGGTGCACACCATTATACGATTCCTCATTCCATTCCTTGCATCACAACGAGCCCGTCCTCTGATTTCTACCTCCGCCGGCCTCCCCTGCACTGTCCGTAGACCCAAGTCTTGACCCTGTGCTTGTTTTCTGAGTCGCAGGGGGAGACCAAGATTCTGAAGCTCAAGAACCTCCGACCTCAAGATTATGCAAACTACAGCTGCGTGGCCTCGGTGAGGAATGTGTGCGGAATCCCGGACAAGAACATCGTCTTCAAGCTGTCCAACAAAACAGGTAAATGAAACCACGGAACCTGAGAGAGAGAGAGAGTCAGGATGTTTAGGCACTCAGAGTTGAGGTATTCGTGGAGAATGGAGCATAGTGGCCCCTCTCTGTCTCTCTCTGTGGGTGTTCCACTGTGAGTTGGTTTATCTCTCTCTCTCTGTGGGTGTTCCACTGTAAGTTGGTTTATCTCTGTCTCTCTCTGTGGGTGTTCCACTGCGAGTTGGTTTATCTCTCTCTCTCTCTCTCTCTGTGGGTGTTCCACTGTGAGTTGGTTTATCTCTGTCTCTCTGTGAGTGTTCCACTGTGAGTTGGTTTATCTCTGTCTCTCTCTGTGGGTGTTCCACTGTGAGTTGGTTTATCTGTCTCTCTGTGGGTGTTCCACTGTGAGTTGGTTTATCTCTGTCTCTCTGTGAGTGTTCCACTGTGAGTTGGTTTATCTCTGTCTCTCTCTGTGGGTGTTCCACTGTGAGTTGGTTTATCTGTCTCTCTGTGGGGGTTCCACTGTGAGTTGGTTTATCTCTGTCTCTCTGTGGGTGTTCCACTGTGAGTTGGTTTATCTCTGTCTGTGAGTGTTCCACTGTGAGTTGGTTTATCTCTGTCTCTCTGTGGGTGTTCCACTGTGAGTTGGTTTATTTCTGTCTCTCTGTGTGTTCCACTGTGAGTTGGTTTATCTCTCCCTGGCGTGGGACAACCTCTCTACCGTTGCGGTGGCTAAAACTGCATCTGCTCCATTTAGAAGCAAATTAATATTTGTAATCCATAAAGGACTGCAGGTACTTGATATAGCACACACACACACTCCCGCATGCACACGCGCACACACGCACACACACACACACACACGCACACGCACACATACGCACACACGCATGCACGCACAAAGAGACACCATTTTGGGAGAGAGGCAAGGACTCAGCACTTCATTAAGCTCTGTCCTTCATCAGCAGGGTGGTAGAACAGCTGGTGTAGGTGTAATGTTATAGTATCACACACACACACACACACACACACACACACACACACACACACACACACACACACGTTCGCACACACACACTCGCCATCTCACGAGCAGACAGGGAGTTCTCTTTAACACTGGCATATACTCTGGTATAGGAGTCATACTATTTCCCTCTCTCCTCCCCCCCCCCCTCCCCTCCCTCTCTCCCTCCGTCCTCACCCTCTGATTGCTGCGAGACCCCCCCAGGTGACAGGCCCATTGACGTTTCATGGTTAATTCTGCCCAAGCAAACCATATTCTTAAGTCAATGCCCTCGGCCTGCTGTACAGCCGTTCCCATTGGCCCCCCGGGGGCCCCTCCTTCTCTGGCTAGAGTGACCACCTGACCTTTAAAAAGAAACCATTACGAATGGAATAGAGGGGGCGGATCCTCCCTCCAGCCAGACACAGTACAGTACAGTACAGTAATGATGAAAGAGTCTACCGCTACCTGGTCCCACTGCACCGGCCCTGCCCGGCTCATTTCCTGCTCTCTCCTCTCCTCTTCTCTCCTCTCCTCTCCTCGCCACTCCCCTCCCCTCCCCTCCCCTCTCCTCTCCACTGCTCCCCTCCCCTCTCCTCTCCACTGCTCCCCTCCCCTCCTCTCTCACCGGCCCTGCCCGGCTCATTTCCTGCTCTCTCCTCTCCTCTCCTCTCCTCTCCTCTCCTCTCCTCTCTCTTCCTCTCCTCTCCTCTCCTCTCCTCCATTGATTGGGTGTACAGTGTATGTGAGTGTGTTGGCGGTGTAGAGAAGTAGAGACATCTATCTCTCTGGCTGAACGGTCTAGTCATGAGGTCCTACTGATGGATGTTTAAGAGCTATAGGCTCATACATAGAGGCCCTATCATCAACTACATATAAATCCTGCTTAGATATAGCAGGATATGATATTGTTTCCGGGATCAATATGCTATAAATCAACAGACAGAATAACGCGATTGATTTTCCCCCGTGCTTTCGTGTTCAGAGACTGGACCTTGAACATGGAAGTGGTTACAGCGTCATTAGGATGAGGACGTTGAGTACATGTTGTGAATCACCAGGACCCCTGGCTGGATAGGCTTGAATGTACAATACACAATACAGCACAGCACATGATATACTTATTCATTGTATATTTCATATATATTATTAAGTATGATCTTCATCATCATCATCATTGTACTCATCATCATCATCACCACCATCATCATCATCATTTTCCTCATCATCGTCATTATCTTCATCCATCATCATCATCATCCTCATCATTGTCATCATCATCCTCATCATCATCCCCATCATCATCATCATCTCATTAAAAGTCCTATTTCCCTCATACCATTTCCAGCTAAACCGCAGTCCTCTTTTGGAACCCATGTTTGAATGGTTTGTTGCCAACGTGAGCTGTAGCTGAAGCATCTCAACGAGTGTAACAGCAGTTTATATATCTATGTTGTTCCACGTCATTATTTCTGCAGGCTGGATCATGTTGTTGTGCTGATTGTATTGTATGTATTTAAATGTTATAATGTTGTATTGACTGCTGCTGCTTTCTGGGCTTTTCCTGGTCAACTAAAAAAGGTTAAATCAATGAAAAAATAAAGGTTTTATTGATGTTTCCTTTCTCCCAGCCTCTCCCACCATCAAGCTCCTGGTGGAGGACCCCATCGTGGTGAACCCGGGCCAGACGGTGACCCTGGTGTGTGTGACGTCCGGCGGGGAGCCCACCCCCACCCTCACCTGGGTCCGCAACGCGGAGGAGCTGCCCAGAAAGAGCGTCCTGAACGAGGGGACCCTCACCCTGCCCGCCATCTCCATGGAAGAGGCCGGCGTCTACAGCTGCGTGGCCAGCAACAATGTGGGCAACCCTGCCAAGAAGTCCACCAGCATCGTGGTCAGAGGTAAGGCTACGACTGCACAGGCTGCTGGGAGGATGCGTGGAACGGAAAGAGGAATGGTATCAAACACAAGTGTTTAATAAACACAAACTTCACATCAGACGAAGCGTGTTTCCCCTGCACAGCATGCGGCGGGGGTGGGGGTGAGGGGGGGGGGGGGGGGAGGGGAGTTCTACCATCAGAACTCTGAAACTCAAACGAATGCTTCTTTGACGATTACTTTCTTTTTACTTCTGGTGGGCAAACACGTGCTTGATAGCGTTCCTCATTCCGTTCCATGCGTTACAATGAGCCCCGTCCTCCGATGTTCTACCTCCACCAGCCTCCCCTGCGCTGTACAGCATCCTCGATTCAGTTCAGTTCCATTCAGGGAAAAAAGCTTTATTGTGCCTCAAAACCTACCAAAAAACGACAGGAAAAACGCCGAAAAACACCCAAGACGAATGGATGAAAAATGACGTGCAAAAAGTGCAAAGCTTGATAATGTATTTGATCGCTGGCGTCGAGGAATCGGTCTCTCTTGTAGAGGATCAATAGGATCGCTTGTGGAAGGGAGAAATGAAGAGACTAAATCAGCCAGTGATTCACCATAGATTAGGTAAACTCCAGGGGCGGATCAGAGGACTGTGCCAAGTGAGTCTGTCAATACTCACAAATGGCTCTATCATTATTCTGACCTAATAGTCTGTGGGTGTGGTGGGTGTTTTATGTGTAGTGTGTGTGTGTGTGTGTGTGTGTGTGTGTGTGTGTGTGTGCGTGCGTTCGTGTCCGTGCGTGCGTGCGTGCGTGCGTGTGTGTGTGTGTGTGTGTGTGTGTGTGCATGTGTGTGCGCATGCACCCATGTGCATGTGTGTGTGTCCGTCCGCGTGTCCACGTGTGTGTGCATATGTGTGTGTGTGTGTTCAAAGTGTGTGTTTTGTTGCGTCTAAGAGCATGACCATTGGATGTGTTACTCTGCATGTCCGTGCGTGTGTGCGTGTGTGTGTGTGTGTGTGTGTGTGCGTGTGCGTGTGCGTGTGTGTGTCCGTCCGCACGTCCACGTGTGTGTGCATGTGTGCGTGTGTGTGTGTGTGTGTGCATGTATCTGTGTGTGTAATCAGTGAATCACCATCAGGACAGAGCTCTGATATAACACACCCTCAGGCATGTATGAGCGCCATGGTTACCGTTTGAGGCTTCTCCAAAGTGTTCTTTATTGCGACGGTATATAGCAACAACAACACCACCACCGTCTGGTCCGGCACGCTCCCTATTGATTGTGAGTAACGGTGTGTGTTCCTCCCCGCTCCTGTGATATATCCCCCAGCACGCTTAGACCATCACTTCAGCTCTGACACGGGCCGAGGCGGAGGCTCAGCCAGGCAGGGAGGGATGTGTGCTGTATCGTTGGACCAGAAACAACCAGCTTCGTGTGTACTGTGTACTGTGTACTGTGTACTGTGTACTGTGTGTGTGTGTGTGTGTGCGTGTGTGTGTGTGTGTGTATAGCGACATCATCGCTCTTTCCCTGCTATCAGCTCTCTAAGAGGGACGAGAGAGAGATCTCAGCGATGTGTAACCGGGTCGAAGCGGTAAACTCACTCCTCGGGTTGAAATACCGCCACCACCCGCGTGTGCGTGTGCGTATGTGTGTGTGTGTGTGTGTGTGTGTTTGTGTGTGCGTGTGTGTGCGTGCACCATCATTACCTTGCAATAGAGCAAAACCACTCTCCCTACTACTTCATAGACTTCGGGCTTTCTTTCTTTCTCTCTCTCTCTCTCTCCGTGGTTTATGAATATGGTAGCAGTGACTCCACCCACCCACCCACCCCTTCCCCTTAGACCTAAACAAACAGCAGCCACTTCAATTAGATCCAGTCAAAGATGTGAGTCACCTAATGGGCCAACCGTATGCGGCCAATTATGGCTACATCAATGGTTTATATTAATTTGTTTGTGTGGTCATTAGTATGATCAAATGTTCATTGTGTTTCATGCGCATTCATCTTTCTGTCACAAACTGGCTTCACACAATGTTTTCTTGCTTTGGAAAGTGCCAGCTAACTGAATTGCAAAGGATTAAACATCGTATGCACGCACGCACGCACGCACGCACGCACGCACGCACGCACGCACGCACGCACACACTTCTGATTCTACTGTGAGATTTCCAAATGAAAGCGTTCCAGCAGTCGCCAATGCCGCTTCAAAGTGGATCCTGTGATTGAGCCGAGATCTGCCGGCTGTTCAGGAGGCTGCTGATAAGGAGATCCACCCAGGGGAGGCCTGTGGAGGGAGGAACCAGAGGCCGGGCTCATTGTAATGCATGGGATGGAACCGGGAATGCTATCAGAACCCATATCAAACGCACTCCTCATTCCGTTCCATGCATTTCAATGAGCCCATCCCTCAAGAGTTCTCCCTCCGCCGGCCTCTTCTGGGATCCGGTTAAGTCTGTGGTGGAGTGTGGAGTCAGAGAGCGGAGCAAGAGACAGGAGCAGGATAGGGCCTCAGCTGCAGGGCCTAGAGGGTAGCCCCGGAGGAGGAGGAGGAGGAGGAGGAGGAGCACGCGGCAGACTGGTCTGGGCCTCTGTGGAGGGAGAGGGAAGGATGGAGAGAGAGGGAGGGAGGTAGGGTAGACCCAGAGGAGGAATAGGTAGACGCCATCTAGGTCTAGGCCTCTGTGGAGGGAGGGGAGGGAGCACTCCTAGTCTGGGCCTCTGTGGATGGAGAGAGGGAGGGAGGGAGGGAGGGAGGGAGGGAAGACCTTGAGGAGGAGGAGTGACGCCATTTTCTTAGTGCTCCTGGTTTAGGCCTCTGTAGAGGGAGGGAGGGAGCACTCCTAGTCTGGCTCTCTGAGGACGGGAGGGAGGGAGGGAGGGAGGGAGAGAGAGAGAGAGAGAGAGAGAGAGAGAGAGAGAGAGAGAGAGAGAGAGAGAGGGAGAGGGAGAGGGAGAGGGAGAGGGAGAGGGAGAGGGAGAGAGAGAGAGAGAGAGAGAGAGAGAGGGGGGTATTGAGGCTGGTGTGTGCCGGGCCGGGGCGAGGACAGCTGTCTGCCTGATCCTTAATCAAAAGTTGTTCAAACCGCAGATCTCAAGGATGACAAACACAACACACCGTTTATCACACGGCAACCTTCATCGTGTCTCTGCGACGCAGGAGCGTTCGTGTGTGTGTGTGTTTCAGTGTATGTGTGCTGCATGAATGTGTTGGTGTGTGTGTGTGTGTGTGTGAGTGTGTGTGTGCTGCATGAATGCATGGTGAGTGTGTGTGAGTGTGTGTGTGTACTGTATAGCGTTGAGGTGGACTGCTTCTCCT
>NC_139667.1:12368868-12416368 GCF_951799395.1 Argentina silus
TCTGGGGTTTCTAATTTATTCAGCAGCCAAGCGGGGGAGTGTGTGTGTGTGTGTGTGGGGGGGGGGGGGGGGCTGTGGGGAGGACTGGACAGGCAGGGTGGCACAGCGGTGGGGGCAGTGGGGGGGGCGGTGGGGGGGTCGACCCAGGGGTGCTGACCATGCACACTGCCACGGAGGCTCACCCCTCTTTATTAATTTACACATATCATCCCTCGCTTGCCCGCTCTCTCCGCGAGGCAGACCAGGACAGGCAGAAGATGGATTCAGATGCTGTTTTTAGAGCAAACTGGGACCGCTCCCTGGCATGGATCTTTTAACTGGAGGGGAAGGGAGAGGAGAGGTGGGGAGGCGAGGGGAGAGGAGGGGAGGAGAAGGGAGAGGAGAGGAGAGGAGAGGAGAGGAGAGGAGAGGAGAGGAGAGGAGAGGAGAGGAGAGGAGAGGAGAGGAGAGGAGAGGAGAGGAGAGGAGAGGAGGTGTTATTGATGAAGTTTTGTTTGGCCTGGACGTCCAGCCAAAGAGATGAAAAGCTGCTTTTGTCCATAACAGCGTAGCAGAGGAGTATTGTGAAGTCTACAGGCAAGTGGAACGCGCTTCTGGCTTCCACTGTACCGCAGGGGGAGGCTGGCGGAAGGTAGAAAACTGATGTTTGATAGCGTTCCTCATTCTGTTCCACGCATCACAATGAGCCCCGTCCTCCAATATCTACCTCCGCCAGCCTCCCGCTGCTGTACTAAACTCCTCACTCGACGGAAGTGGAGGGTGGCGATTGATCAATCAAAAAAAAGAAGGGGGGGGGGGCGTTTTTTGTTCATCATAAAAAAGTTAGATGTTGCCATTTTTCAAAGGACTTCTTCTTCTTCATCTAAAGGCATCTAAAGCACAAGGATAAATAACTCTGTTGAAATTAAGACGTTCAATATTCAAACCTGCCCCCCCCCCCCAGTTGAAGATGGATTCAGAGGCTGTTTTTAGAGCAAACCGCTCTCTGGCATATATACTTTAACTGGGCTGGGCAGGAGGGGAGGGGACGAGAGGAGAGGAGAGGGGAGAGGAGAGGAGGGGAGGGGAGGGGAGAGGAGTGGGGGAGGGAAGGGGAGAGGAGAGGAAGGGAGGGGAGAGGGGGAGAGGGGAAGGGAGGGGAGGCGGGGGGAGGGAGAGGAGGGGAGAGGATGAGAGTATGGGAGGGAGGTGTGGGCAGTGGGGAGGGCTGGGTGGGAGAGGAGAGGAGAGGAGAGGAGGGGGGGAGCTGGGAGGAAGCAGAGGGAACGGGGGGGGGGGGGGGGGGAGTGTTTGCCTCAGTAGAAAACTCCAGATCAATTCCTCCCACCCTCTCCTCTGGTTCCCTGCTGTCAGTCCGGCTAATTGACGAGAGGGCCTTTATCGAACAAACTGTCCTCATTAAAAACATGCAAAGTGCTCTCTGCAGTTATGTAATGCGTTTTTTTTGGGGCAGTTTATGTTTCTCAATGAAGTCGATATGACACAAACCTCCTCCTCACTCTACCCTCTGTAGCATTGTCACTTTTCATGTTACGTTTTGGGGTTTTGTGCCTTGGAGATAAAAAAATAAATAAAAAGGGTGTTATTGATAAAGTTTTGTTTGGCCGTGAGGTCGAGCCGAAGAGATAAAAAGCTTATTTTTTTGTCCATAACAGCATAGCAGAGGAGTGTTGTGAAGTCTACAGCCAACGTTCAATATAACACCCCCCCACCCCCCCACCCCCCCCGACGTTGGCGGCGACGAAGGCGTGCTGGAACTTGACTCTCCTCGACGCCTCACAAATTCCATGAGAAGGAGGAGGAGGAGAAGAAGAAGAAGGAGAAGAAGGAGAGAGAGAGAGAGAGAGAGAGAGAGAGAGAGAGAGAGGCTGTTTGTGAAGGTTACACAGCAGCTCATTTACACCTACGCTGCCACCTCTGATAATGGCAGCATTCATGTGAGATGTGGGGAGGGGGGGATAACTGTGTATGTGTGTGTGTGTGTGGGGGGGGGGGGGGGGGGGGGGGAGCATTCAGAGAGAGAGGGGGGGGGGGGTCTGATTTTTCAATCACCTCACCCCACACACGCATTTTACGCAGCTCATCCAAAAGAGACCACCGCCATTCCAGCTCAATTACGGGATCGATTAAGTTGCAGACGAGGGCCGGGGAGGGGTGAGCCAAGACGCTGACCTGCCTTCCCTCGGAGCAGCGATCCAGCTCCAGCCAGCGCCAATTTAATGCCGCGCTTCACACGGGAGACGGCTGTTATTGATATTACTGTACAGACGCCCCCCTAAACTCTGCCACTTGGCTGCCCACGAACCCCCCCCCCCCCCCCCCCCCCCCCCCACACACACACACACACACACACACTTGCACACTAGCACGCATGCACACGCACACACTAGGAACTTAGAAAAAGTGCTGCACTGCATGTAGATCAACATGTTAATCAGATCTCATAAAATGTGTTTCTAAATAATTTATTGGCCTTCGCAATGTATCCCATTTCCATTAACGACTTGAAAATGAGGCGCGTAGGTGGTGATGGTGGTGGTGTGGGGGGGCTGGGTCAGGGGGCTGGGGCTTGGATGGGCTCTGGGGAGGCAGGGGGGGTGGGGGGGGGGGGTCGTTGGTGGATGGTTGGCTTGCCCAGGACGCTGAAGTAACAGCAGCCAAGCAGAGCCCCCCAGACACTGACAGCCAGACAGAGAGCCTGATACACAGCTCCCCTAAGGATGGAGCGTGTCTGTGTGTGTGTGTTGGTGTGTGTGTGTGTGTGTTTGTGTACTGTGTGTGTGTGTGTACACGCAGTTGTGTGTGTGTGTGTGTGTGTGTGTGTGTGTGTGTGTGTGTGAGTGAGACTGTATCTGTGTGTGTACTGTGTGTACTGTGTGTTCTGTGTGTGTGTTCTGTGTGTGCGTGTGTGTGTGCGTGTGTGCGTGTGTGTGTGTGTGTGTGTGTGTGTGCGTGTGTGTGTGGACAGGCTTCCACTGTTCCCACAGGTAGGGGGTCGAGGGGGCGGGGGGGAGGCAGGCCCAGCTCCACAGAGAGATGAGAGGGCATCAGCGAGTGTGTGTCTGTCTCAGTGTTCATCATCAGTCCCCCGGTGTCCCCCCCCCCGTCCGCCCCTCCCCGTCCTCCTGCCACTGTCATGCCTGCAGTGTGTGTCTGTGCTCATCAGGTATGAGCAGAGCAGAGAGGAGAGGTGAAATGGCAGCAGTTACGCAACAGCATCCAGGGGAGAGGGAGGGAACGTGTGTGTGACACAGGGACAGCAGTGCCCCACACGTGTTTGATGCCATTCCTCATTCCATTCCACGCATTACACTCACATATGAGCCCTCGTCCTCCGATTTCTACTCCCACCGCCCTCGCCTGAGGGACGGCATGATATAGAACGCCACAGGTTAGAAGCAAACAAGTCAATGGGTAGCTTTCACTTTATCGCCAATGTTAACCGTCATTGATTGTGGTCAAATGTACAGTAGCTAATTGCACTCGTGAGCATTTGTGCACCTCAGTGTCTACAGTCATGGATCTAGCGTCAAATACTGTGCGTTTCTTTTCTGCGTTAGTATCAGCATCAGTATCTTATGGAATTCATGAAAGATGAGGTGGAAACAGTATTAGTCATGATTTAGAAATCAGTGGAGGCCGGTGGAGGTCGAAACGTCAGAGGGACGGGCTCCTTGTAACGCACGCATGGAACGGAATGAGGAATAGCGGCGTTCCTCATTCTGTTCCATGCGTCGCAATGAGCCCGTCCTCCGAGGTTTCGACCTCCACCAGCCTCCGCCGGTTGACTTCCGCTGGCTGACTCACGCCCGGATCTCCGCTGTGCTCCGCTGTCCCGTGGTCCCCTGTCTGAGGGACCTCAAACTCGTCATCCCCTCTTTGATCCCGCTCCGCAGTGGGGGCTTTCAAGAAGTTCACGGTCCTGCAGGCATATCTTCTTCGTCTTGATTAGCAGGGACAATAGAGACGCTTGGCTCACGCACACGGCTATTTCTAGTCCCCGGCCAGTACGACCTCGTCCTAAGACGCCATGGGAGAGATGGCAAATGGAATCAAGGCAAACGTTAAACGAATAGGAGAAAAGGAGAAACGTGGAAGGCTATATTTGGATGGACATGCAGTACAGTACTGCATCTTCTTCTCTGTCCTTGTCATGTTGGTGTATGTCTCATGTCAGGGAGGCTGGTTCCATGCATTACAATGAGCCCATCCTCCGATTTCTACCTCCACCAGCTTCTACTGTTCTGTTGTTAGTTCTTGTCTTTTTTTGTGTGAAGAAAAGTGGTCAGAAAGAATAAAGAATAAAATAAGGAATACATTAACTTTATTGTACCTGAAATGTTTGTTTTTTTCTTAACCATGGCCGATGGTTGACTGTTGGTTTGTTCAAGCTTGTTCAACTGTTGTTCGTCATTTAAATCAAAGATGTATTCTACTTCTATTTCTGTGTTCTAAATCATAGACTGCATGAGAGACCTTGTGTTCCGTCATCTGTTCTCGAAGTTTCCTACCCAACTTCGTACATTTTCCATTTCTATTATAACAGACGTTTTTTAAGCTGTGTGCTTGAAATATGTTCATCAAATACTGAATATATTAAATATTAATCACCAAATAGATGGAAAAGGGAAGGCTTTTGAAAACGAGATGAGTTATTTGTTGTCCATTGATGTCAAAGTAAATCAACGGGATGAAAATATATTAAATAAATATATATTTGACTAATGTTCGAGAATATGTTCAATGCTTTTAGTGCTCTGGGAGATACATTTCTGAACTTTGAGGTAAATGGAAAAGTGCTGTTTATGGATAACACTCTAGTAAAACATTTAATGAGGCCATTGTAGTGAAGCATGTTTGTCTGTCCTCCGGGAGACGTCTGTGACAGTTCGAATTAACTCTGAAAACAAACATCCTCAAGTGATTTATTCATTCAAACAGCCTCATCTGAAATATACCCCTTTTAAACTGAATCGGTAACTTTGCTGCTGTTATTGCTCTTAAAGGACTCTCTAATCCCTTCTTCCACCCACTGTGCACCATTAACATATGTATTGTACGCGAACCGAAGGATAGGTCTTGGTAAATGTTGCTCCCGCTGTGACCGTCTTTCTGAGTCTGTTGAAGTGTGTGACCAAAGACAAGGGGGCAATTCAATTACCACAGAGTGGAACGAGTTCAGTGGCCGTTATGCAGCAGATTATTATGAGTATTAAACATTATAGTTACTCCGTCTCTGCAAGTTTTTAGAAGGGTCGGTTCTGGATCACTTCCTTAGTAACAAATAAACGTACTGTATATGTGCTTGCTAGAACTGTGTCAGGGGCGGCTGGTGGAGGCAGAAATTGGAGGACAGGCTTATTACAATGAACCTGTCCTCCGATTTCTACCTCCACTTGAGTGGATTTCTAACCTCCACTTGAACTGTACGTAAACTGAGGGATGGGTCTTGATAAATGTCAACCCTCTATTTGGATTTCTCTCTCTCTCTCTCTCTCTCTCTCTCCAGGTTTAAAGAAGGGCCGCTTCTGGATCACGCCGGATCCCTACCACAACGACGACAACATCCAGATCGGCCGCGAGGTCAAGATCTCCTGTCAGGTGGAGGCCACGCCCCCGGAGGAGCTCCAGTTCAACTGGCTGAAGAACGGCCGCCCGCTGCGCAGCTCGGAGCGCATGGTCATCACCCACACGGACCCCGACGTCTCCCCGGGGACCACCAACCTGGACATCATCGACCTCAAGTTCACCGACTTCGGCACCTACACCTGCGTGGCCTCGCTGAGGAACGGAGGGATCCCCGAGATCAGCATCGACGTCAACATCTCGTCCACGACCGGTGAGTTGGGTTCTCATCCAGATCCTACCCGATGGCTCCGTCCCCAATAGTCTAGTAGAGCGTCCCCCGAAACCGACGAAAAAGGAGAGCAACATCGACATCAACATCTCCACCAGCGCTGGCGAGCGTGTGTATCCATCCTTGAGCCGGCTTTGCCCTGTGGTCTAGATAGTCTAGTAAAGCGTAAAAGCGAAAAGTAGATCAGCGTCGACATCAACATCGATGTGAAAGTCTGCTCCACTACTGGTGCGGATTTTTGGATTGACTTGATTTGTTTATTGAAGTGTCTTCCACTTTACCCCGGCCTATAAGGACCTTGGGAACAATAGCCTAACTAAGCCTGGTTGCCTTATTGGAAAAACACACCCAGAACTCTAGAACCTGCGCTCAGGTTCCAGGCTTAAGTCCCAGGAACACAGTTTTTGGGCTAAAGTTCCTATATGGAACACAGGCTATTCTAGCTGTACCTCCTACTTTAGATGGCTTAGTCCCAATAGTAGGGTTTCCTGAAATAGCGTAGGCTGCTTGTCTCCTGTCGTGATAGGTTAAAGAGACAGAAGGCACCCATCAGGTCCTTTTACCTATCAACGCTCTTGAAGTAAGGAGGAGAGGAAAGGAGGAGCGGAGTGTCTTTGAGACGACCGCCATCGCGCCCTCCATCCATCCCTCTATCCCTCCCTCCCTCCATCCATCCCTCCATCCCTCTATCCCTCCCTCCCTCCATCCCTCAATCCCTCCCTCTTTCCTTTCGTTCGTCTGTATGATAGGAAGTACACATTCTCCTAACAGGACCAACAGATGTGATCAAAATCAGTCCTATATATAATCCTTCGGTGTTAGTGTTTAAAGCATACACACTGAGTGTTGAGTCTTAGCAGGATTGTGGTCACGCCAGCTCGTTATCAACCGAGATCTGCAGAATCACTACCTGTCTTCCACCGTAGATTGAAGACCCATCTCTTCAGGCTACATCTAAACTGTCCCTCCTAAAGACCTCTTCATCTCCACTACCCCCCTGTACAGTTTCTCTCCTGTAAATGAATTAAATTTAAAAAAAGCATTGAGACTGCCAACGGCCCCTGGTCCCAGCATACATTACTTTTTCTTATGGTGACTGAGATGATTCACTTACTTAGACAAATTCATTTGTTGTAAGTCGCTTTGGATAAAGGCGTCTGCTAAATGCCAAAAATGTAAATGTAAATGTAATGTAAATGGATCCATCCCTTCAATCCGGATTAAATTGAAGGACTAATTGAAGTGGATGTGCAGCTAATGTTTGCTAGCACATGAATACCGTACTTCAAAACCCTAATGATTGTTTACAGCCTTGCCAGCGCGCGTTCACCTGTGTTATTTTCTCTTAATTAGCCACCAGTCTCCATCCACTCCGTCTCCACATTGTGTTCACTGGCTCGGGAACTGATAGGGTACAAACAACCACATAACCGTCATATTTTAGAGATAATGAGTGTGTAATACACAAGAGAGACAAGTAGGAGATGCTGAAATGAAAAGCATGTTATTCCACTCCCCCTCTGTCATGGGTGATTTTGGCAGAAAGATGTGAAAAGGGAAGAAATGCTAGTTAGACGGCCATTACAACGTTCGGTGTGCACTGTAACTACTTAGTGGAGAGGCTCCAATCCATAAACAATTCAACCAGAAATAGATTGTCTCTTTGTGCTGTGGAGGAGCTTTGTAGGACATGTTAATGTGGACCGACCTGGAAACACACACACACGCGCAACCGGACGCAAGCACGCACACACACACACACACATCTCTCTTGTGCCGGTCTCCTGCTGCTACTTATGTAAGTCTCAGCTGGTGTGTGCGCCTGTGTGTCTGAGTGTTGTGTGCATTTGTGTGTATGTGTGTGTGTGTGCGTGTGCGTGTATATGTGCGTGTTTTTAACCAGGCCTATCTAGCTGTCCGTAATGGTTCGTCAGATTTTTGGGCCGTTTGGCCCCCTGTTGTCACCCCAGTGTCTCTGTGGCCAATGGAGCACACTCAAACACGTATTACAAACAACTCCTATCAGCTTAGCATAGCCAGGCTCATCCACAATGATTGGGCTGGGTTATAGATGGTTCTATTGGATGACTATGGCGGGCCCAGAAGGGAGCTGAAGCTGTCAGGGCTCTGCAGCAGGGGAGCGCATCAGACCCAATAAATGACCAGGTTTGTCCAGGAGCCCTATTCTCTGATCTCTATCTATTGAACTGCGTTCCCTCTCCCTGTTACATATTTGTAGCTGTTTTCTATTCATAGCTTTTATTTCCGAGTAGCGCCGCTGCCCCCGAAGAAGGGATTGCCATAGCAGATGAAGGGCAAATTGATACAAGGATGTCACAGTTATATGCATAGCACTGTTGGTGAGGGGGGGGGGGGGGGGCGTGGGGGGGTGTGGGGGGGGGGGGGTGGACGATGGACGATGGAAGAGAAAGAGGAGGGGGAACAAGGGAGGGAGGAAGAGGGAAGTGGAAGAGAAGGAAGGAGAAAGAGGAAGGTGGAAGACGGAGAGGAGGAGGGATGGAGGGAGAAAGAGGGGGGGGGGGGGGGGGCGAAGAGGAAAAGGAGGAGGGAGGAGGAAGGCAGGGTTGGAAGAGAGAGAGGAGGAAGGAGGGAGGTTGGCAGGATGACTTGGCCTGAATACACAGTGTCAAATCAAAGGATTCCCACAGAGTAATTGTGACGAAGCGAGGGAAGAAAGGAAGTGAGTCACACAGTAACCTAGCGGTCACCAGCCCTGGTCCTGGGCTTCAGGGAACACAGGCTTCAGTCAGCCCTGGTCCTGGGCTTTAGGGTACACAGGCTTCTGTCAGCCTTGGTCCTGGGCTTCAGGGAACACAGGCTTCTGTCAGCCTTGGTCCTGGACTTCAGGGGGAACACAGGCTTCTGTCAGCCCTGGTCCTGGACTTCAGGGGGAACACGGGCTTTGGTCAGCCCTGGTCCTGGGCTTCAGGGGGAACACGGGCTTTGGTCAGCCCTGGTCCTGGGCTTCAGGGGGAACACAGGCTTTGGTCAGCCCTGGTCCTGGGCTTTAGGGAACACAGACTTCAGTCAGCCCTGGTCATGGGCTTTGGGGTGGACAGGCTTCAGCTCCAGTCCTGCACTATACACTATATATCTTATGAACTCTGGTCATCGAAAGCTTCAGGGCACACAGTGTGATGATGATGCGCGGGTTGGCTCATAACCAGCAGTCCCAGCGGTTATATCCACGGGGCAGCAAAGTTTAGGGTCATGAACTATTGTGTGGATGAAGGGCGGGTGGGTGGCGAGCTGGTTGAATAAAGAGAAAATGATGCATAAAAATACCAAAAATGAATAATTCTTGTGCAATCCATCCTGTATCTATTGGCTACATTGAGGTTTTTCTTTTATTTATTTTTATCTGGCCTTAGTGTAAGCCTAACCTTTAGGGCCAAACTGTACATGCCAAATACACACAAATTGCCAAATGCTTTTGGGAACTTGGCCAGAAAAAGTTCATGTTGATCCACTGAGGCAAAAAGGACAATGTTGGAGTTTTATTCAATAAGAGAAAAGCTGTGAAATATACAGTGCCTTCCACAAGTATCTTTTAGCTGTGTACTACTAACAGTCTGGATTTGAAATCAAACAATTACTATGAGGTTATTAGAGATGAACAACTTTAATTCAATGTTTTCTTTTTTCAGATTGGTTTCTCCATTTAGAAATTACAATCCTTTTTTCCCCAAAATTAGCTTGACAATATGTTCTGTCTCATCATTAGTGCAGGCATAAAAGAGCTGTCACTGTCTAGTATCGATTCTAGGTTTTGCATTTTCCTTTGGAGTCTGCTATTGGCGTCTGTCAACATGAGGACCAAAGAGACATCACTGAAAGTTAAGGAAGCCATTATGAGGCTGAAATATCAGAAAATCAATCAGAAACATAGCCAAAAAAGACTTAACAGAATACGTCACCAGCTGAACTAGAGGCTTCACTGCAAGGTGTAAACCACTAGATATCTGCAAAAAGCATGGTCAGGTTACAGTTAACCCTAACCCTAACCCTAACCCTAAAAAAGTAGATAAAAAGCCTGCAGCGGTCTGGAAAAAGGATAACAGATAACACAAATATGATCATGTACCACAGTGATTGCAAGAGGAAAGTTTGGAGAAAAAAGGATCTGCTTAAGATTTACCTCATACCACCTGATCTGTGAAACATGGTGGAGGGGGTGCTGTGGTTTGGGCATGTATAGCTGCCACTAGATACCGGCTAACGTGTCTTCATTGATAATATTACTGCTGACAGAAGCAGCAGAATGTATTCTGAAGTGTACAGAAACATCTTGTCTGCTCGAGTACAAGCGAATGCCTCCAAATTCATTGGATGTTGCTTCATCATACAGTAAGACAGTGACTCCAAACATACTGCTGAGGCAACTAGGGAGTTTTTCAGGGCCAAAAAGTAGACAATTCTTGGCCAAATCTTCAGATTTAAATCCAATTGGACATGCATTTAATTTCCTGATGATAAGATTTTAGGCAGAAAGACCTCAAAACAAACAACAACTGAAGATGGCTGCAGTACAGGCCTGGCAGAGTATCACCAGAGAAGATACCCAGCGTCTGGTGGGGTCAATGGGTCGCAGTCTTCAGGCAGTGCAAAGGATTGTCGACCAAATACTAAACATGAGTACTTTATTTGGACATGTTATGAGGGGGAGTTTATAATTGTTGTACTTTCTGTATATGAGGGGTCTCCTCTTGTGACCCAAGTCATCCTTATGTCATCCCTATGACACTAACGTCACTATATCCCCCCCAGTCCCTCCAGAGCTGACAGCGGGGGAAGTCTCCTCTGGTTACCCAGGAAGGTGAGACGGTGGAGCTGCCGTACCTGCTGTCAGACCTCCTCACGTCAACCCTGTGTCCTCTCTGTCTCCCCCAGTCCCTCCAGAGCTGACGGTTCCGCGGGGGAAGTCTCCTCTGGTGACCCAGGAAGGTGAGACGGTGGAGCTGCAGTGTCTGGTGTCAGGGAAGCCCAAGCCCATCATCCTGTGGTCGCGGGCGGACAAGGAGGCGCCCATGCCGGACGGCGCCCTGCAGACGGAGAGCTACGACGGCATGCTGAGGATCGTTAACGTCTCCCGGGAGATGACCGGAACCTACCGCTGTCAGACCAGCCAGTACAACGGTTTCAACGTCAAACCCCGCGAGGCGCTGGTCGAGCTCACTGTACAGTGTGAGTAGACACGACTGTGTGTGTGTGTGTGTGTGTGTGTGTGTGTGTGTGTGTGTGTATGAGTAGTAGTAGGTTACAGTGTGAGTAGACACTACTGTGTGTTATAGGACAGTGTGAGTAGGCTGTGTGTGTGTGTGTGTGTGTGTGTCTGAGTAAACACTACTATGTGTTATACTCTAGTACAGTGTGTGTACGGTGTACTGTGTACTTCATGTATGTACTGTACTATGTGCATAGTGATATAGTTCAGAGTGAGTAGGACGTGGGGGTTTCTAGTATGTTTCTCATCTGTATTGGTGGTGGTCAGTAAGATAATATTAGATAAGATCAACTTTATTGTCCCTGAAGAAAAGTTGTCATTAACACGCATGTACGTACGGCATGTATAAACAATTAAAATAAACAGAGTACACTGCAGTCAACATTGCACACCGGTCATTCATTAACCTAAAATCATAACAGGTATCGCATTCTGCTGTTAACTTTAGAACATCAATCATAATATCTACCTACCTAATAGCTATCAATCATCATATCCAATCGGAAGAGAGAGAGCATCAATACATCATTAGTCTCAATTAGCCACAACCTTGGTATGTTAGGTTCCGCTTTTGTTTTTTCTTCCTCAAATCACCCCCCCCCCTCCCCCCTCCCCCTCCCCCTTTTTCTAATCATGGAAACGTCTGCATTCAATTTCCCGGTGGTGTAAAAGGTTAATGTAACAACATCAATCCCCTTGTTGTCACTCCATGTTCCCAAAGAACGTGACTTTGAGTCGCCCACACAGAACCGAGTGCTGTATTGTATGGAAGGGTCGTGTGTGGTAATAATCATAACAGGCTGCATTCAACAGAAATGAAAGGGCTCACTCGTGTTAATTACATGCCAGTCAAATGTTTCATTGCGTTGTGTCCTGTAACATCAAAGGCGGGGCTGCGGGGGGTAGAGGGGAGGTGGGGGGGGGGGGGGGGGAGACGGCGGGAGACGTGGGGGGAGAGAGATGCCCTGGGCCGGCTGTTGAAATTCCGAGCCGGAACTGTTCAGATCACCACTTCTCACTGACTCATGTCATGCCTCCTCCGAAAAATCTGCAACCTTCTCCAACTCACCACGCATGGAGAGCAGAGCCCACCGGATGAACCCTGGGTATCCAGAGGGGTGTGTGTGTGTGTGTGTGTGTGTGTGTGTGTGTGTGTGTGTGTGTGTGTGTGTGTGTGTGTGTGTGTGTGTGTGTGTGTGTGTGTGTGTGTGTGTGTGTGTGTGTGTGTGTGTGTGTGTGTGTGTGTGTGTGTGTGTGTGTGTGTGTGTGTGTGTGTGTGTGTGTGTGGTGTATGTTTGTGACTGTGTCTTTATGTGTGTGTGTGACTGCATCTTTATGTGTGTGTGTGTGTGTGTGTGTGTGTTTGGGCCTGCCTCTTTATGTGTGTGTGCATGTGTGCGTGCATGCATGCGTGTGTGTGTGTGTGTGTGTGTGCGTGTGTGTATTTGCGCCCTACTACAGAGTAGCTGTGAGTCAGTGCTTCCTCCTCTAGGCCAACTGGCATCAGAGTTGTCCTTAGTGCAGTCCGGGCCCATTGGAGGTTTGTGGAGTGTGGAAAAGCAGAGTGAAGGAGTGAAGGAGCAGGGAGGAGAGAGCAGGGGTCTATGGGGATCTACAGTAGGAGAAATCAAAGTTTCTCCAGTAGCTGCAGCCGTGGCTCCGGTATTGGATTTCAGTGGACATGGCTCCAGGGTAAAGCTGCCCCTATAGAGCTCTGAAGCGTGCTGGCACAATGTACTTCGTTTGAGTTCAACAAACTTGCTTCTGGTTCAAGCCAAAAATGTCCATTTATTTTTTTCCATCTTTCTCTCTCTCTCTCTCTCTCTCTCTCCCTCCTTCCCTCCTTCTCTCTCTCCCTCCCCCTCTCTTTCCCACCCTCCCTCCCGCCTTCCTTCCTTCCTTCCCTCCCCCTTCCCTCTCTCTCTCTTTCTCCCTTTCTATCCCCCTCCCTCCCTCCCCCCTCCCCCTCCCTCTCCCTCCCCCTCTCTTTCTTTCCCTCCCTCCCTCCCTCCCTCCCTCCCTCTCTCCCCTCTACCTCCCTCCCTCCCCTCCTGCTCTCTCTCTCTCTGTGCTGTGGATGAGTGCCCAGAGCAGTGTATTGACACAGATAAGAAGGTGTAGGACATGACAGTTGTCTGTTCCTAACACCAAGGAGGACTAGGCGTCCTATCAGAGGGGGACAGGTGGACAAAACGGAGCCATGGGATTGGCCGACGCGGGAACTTTTATCTTCCTGACATGTCGGGGTAAATATTACAGCGTTAAAAGCTGCCGAGTCATCGTGTTCATGCTTGATTAAGCACTTCACACTCTCTTCCTAATGTGGCCTGTTTAATATTCTAGCTCTCCAGTCGAGCCATTGTACGGTAGGCTGAGTGGCCGGGTGTACAGGGCAGGTGTTAGAAGGCGTTTTTAGTTTAGTGACAGTGGTTTGGTTTGTCTGTAGCTGATGAAACCAGCCCTTCCGATCTCTGCCTTTTCACACTGCCGAGCAGACCTTCAGACCTGGACAAAAATGCCTTTTGAAGTGGCTTCGAATATGTGAAAAAACTCGAGTGGTGCTTGATTTAGCTTCCGTTGCACACAGCACAGGCACTTGTGAGACTGCTCTAGTGCTTCTGTTGTGCCTAACAAGGAAATCAAGCACACCTCCTGCGTGTTTCCCCTATATTTTTCAAATATTCAAATATGCATTCAGCCAAGCTGAGCTACACTAGCTTGGTTGCACATCCATCATATAGCTGCTGTGTAGAGAAATAGAATCTAAAAAGAAGAGATTCGAGCCAGTGTGTGTGTGTGTGTGTGTGTGTGTGTGTGTGTGTGTGTGTATCTGTGTGTGTGTGTGTGTGTGTGTGTGTGTGTGTGCGCGCGCGTGTGTGTGTGTGTGTGTGTGTGTGTGTGTGTGTGTGTGTGTGTGTGTGTGTGTGTGTGTGTGTGTGTGCGCGCGCGTGTGTGTGTTTGTGTGTGTGCGCTCGCAGCCGTTCTCACTCCCGTTGTTGTCTATGATTCATTGATGTTATATGTCGTTATCCATGCTAACCGTTCTGTCAATGACGTAACCCTCTCCACGCAGGGATGTCCTCCTCTACTGAGGTTAATTCACTAGGAGGAATACTGCATTATTACACTCTAATCAAGTAAATTGACTATGATTCACTGCAGCCTGCCTGCCAGTGAGGGTACACACAGTGCAGTACAGTGTAGGTGACAGGTAGAAGTCACAATACAATGTCCCAATGACCTCTACAGAGCATGTTGTCCCCTGTCTTATGGCCCTGATAAATGACTGTATTCATATTCAAGGCTAGTGAGGCATTTTACTGGATAGGCCATGTTGACTCACTCTGCGATAACAGTCGTCTTCAGTGGATGTACATATACACTATGTTTTCTATAATATCTAAATACATTCACATCAACAATGTACAACCAAGTACCTTATATATATATATTGATATGTTGATGTGGATGTTTTGGCCACTGTGTTCTCCACTTGTTAGGTGTTTACCTATTGGCTGCATCTTCTTCCTTCATCTCCGCTGTCTGAAGATGACGTGCCATGTGAGATATTAATGATGTGGTGAGATGAGTTCTCAGCACCCCACCACGCTGACTCTGTTCAGAGGACGCCATATCCACTCATGTACGATTAATGGAAAGTTTAGAAATGTACTCGGTGCCAAAATCCACAGTCTCTCTCTCTCCTCTTCAGACGCTTCAGTAAGACGAAAATGACTTAATTATTTAATGAATTACAGTTCTTACCGGATCTTCTCACACTCGCAATTACGCTACATTATGCTTAAGTCATGAAGTATTTAATTGGATAATAACATCATGTGGTCTCATGGAGCGGTGTCAGTGTATTGGAGTGTAATGGAGAACGTGGGTGACAGTGATGTGGAAACTCATTGTTTGTGTTGTCTCTGGTCTCTGGTGTCTCGTGCAATAATCACATTGCATGCACATTTACATTTTACATTCATGGCATTTAGCAGACGCCTTTATCCAAAGTGACTTACAACAAATACATTTGTTTAAGTAAGTGAATCATCTATCCATCAGTCATCATAAGATAAAGTAATCAATGCTCAGACCAGGGGCCACAGGCAGTCACAATGCTAGAACTATATCTTGAAAGCTGCTTGGCTTTTGTCTTTGGGAGGCCGCGTACTGTTAGGTAATGCACATGTCCAAGGCTGCCAAATATCAATATTACTAGCTGACACCTGAAGCCAAGGCCACCAATAAGTGTGACTAGGCGCTGGTATTTTAACAGTTTTGTTGAAAAGGCTCTCTCAGTTTTGTTGAAAAGGCCTCTCCTTGGCTTTCATCAACAACAACTAGGTGGTTGAATCACACACACGAAGGCAGTATACATGATGTACAGTAGTTTGTCTTTCCCTGTAGCTGCTACTGTTGCTATCCTGCAAGCTAGCATCTCCACTGTTAGCTGCTACTGTTGCTATCCTGCAAGCTAGCATCTCCACTGTTAGCTGCTACTGTTGCTACTATACTGGAGAGTAACATCTCCACTGTTAGCTGCTACTGTTGCTACTATACTGGAGAGTAACATCTCCACTGGTTAGTGTTGCTGGGTGAGATGCTTATTGCTGATGACTCACACTGTCAATATGTGTATGGCATAACTCCTCTCTTTCACAAATCCTTCCTCCTACTCTTCCTCCTCCTCATCTCCCTCCCCCCCCCCCCTACCTCAGGGTAGGTGAAGGTAAGGCTAGCTAGGAGATAATCCCTGTGCACAGGACTCATCACTGTTCTAGTGCTGCTGTAGTAGTTGGCCAACAATGTGTGCCACTGGCTGGATCATGTGTGCTTATATCTGTGACAGCTACACCAGTCCTGATGCAGAGGCAGGCTGCGAGGGTGGGGGGATGGATGGAGAGGAGGATGAGAGAGAGAGAGGGGGGGGGGGGGGGAGTGGGAGAGTAGGAGGGGAAGGGAGGGAGAGAGAGGAGGATGAGAGTGAGGGAGAGAGAGGATGAGAGTGAGAAAGAGATAGAGAGAGAGAGAGAAGAGAAGAGGAGGATGTATCAGACCAGGGGGAATGAGAGATTGCCCTGGATTTTCCCCGGCTTTAAGCCTCCAGATCGGCAGCATTACTCTGTTATATTGGTAATGAAATAGAAAATAGCTTTTTTTTCCCCTCTTCCCCCTCTTCCTCTCCTCCCCTCCACCCGTCACCCGCTACACACAGTGACGCCATTAAAGCTGTAGGCCATCTGTTAAAGCAGCCCTTGCAGTTAAGTAAGTGCAAAGCGTGACCCAGTAGATGCTGCTGTCCTTAATGTGTTAAATCTCCATGACCGATAATACATTATTTATTGTATTAATTTACCTTATCCTGTTACTGTACTATCATGAGCTAGCATTGAACAGCAGTACCGTATCTGATGATACTGTAGTCCTACTGTTGTAATAACGTTATGCAATCCACGATGATTACCGGCAGCATCTAAACAAAACAGCAACCGGCCACTTACACCAGGGGAGGCTGGTGGAGGTAGAAAACGGAGGACGGGCTCATTGTAATGCGTGGAACGGAATGGATTAAGGAACAGTATCAAACATGTGGACTGCCAATGGCCCCTGCTGTGAGCATTTGATTACTTTGTCTTATGAGGACTGTTGGATAGATGATTCACTTACTTAAACAAATGCATTTGTTGTAAGTCGCTTTGGTTAAAGGCGTCTGCTAAATGCCATAAATGTAAATGTAAATGTAAAGACGTGTGTGATACCATTCATCTTTCCATCCGATTCAGCCTCCACCAGCCTCCCCTGACTCACACTGACTAGACACTGTGGTAGTGTTAAACACAGACCTGGTGTAACCTTGGAACTTTTTACCGTGGTGACCTCGGATGTCTCGGAAAGAACTGCTCTTCAGGAGGAGGACCCCGAGGGCCTCTTAAGTGCACTCCGGTTGAGTTCACCTGAGTGCGTCCACTGCTGTACACTGCAACACTGTAGTTGAAAAGACACAGCTCAATCACGTTCAACGTTGTGTGATATCTCCCAGAAGCATGGCCAAAAGTGAAGGCTTCAAGGTGTCCTATCGACGGTGGTACTGGAGCAGCAGAACCTACACTTTAAAGGTGTCCTATAGGCTGACCCCAAAGATCTCTGGGGGGCGCAGGAAGTAAAAAGCGGGGACAGCAAGGCTCCACCCCCCTAATGTATTTTTTAATTATAATTTAGTATTTCAATGGAGAGTTTTAGCGAGACTACTAATCGGCTAATGCTGATAGCCTCAGAATATGACCTCTTCACGTCACAATTACAGTATGCCACTTTGAAGATAAACAATGGGTCGGTTTTAATGGGAGAACAGACATATAAGGACAATACAGTACATCATCGAATGACCAGTACTAGCTGACACAGAAGGACAAACCCCAACCTAACCCGACTGTCGAGACCCGAGACCCACACAGACGTAATTGAATGTTTCAGGTAATACACTTGAACCCTGTTAACACCCCGCCTCTCAGAGTGGTGGGTGCTGCAGTGACTCAGTCGGTCTCCACGGTCTCCACAAGACCTTTTCACTCAAGGGTTAATTGGATTTATTGGCTAGACATGTTCTGGAAAAGAAAGAGAGAAAAAAGACCGAATACGCAATTACGACGCTGTGCTCGCCGCGGTGTGGTGATTCAGACGGATCAACAGACAGCCAGCCAGTCGGCGAGGCGCTACAGTCAGCCAGGGATCAGGGACGGACGGGTCTGGTGGCTTTGTCAAAGGATCCCAACCTAATCAGACAGGCCTGGCGGTGTGTGTGTATGTGTGTGTGTGTGTGTATGTGTGTATGTGTGTGTGTGTGTGTGTGTGTGTGTGTGTGTGTGTGTGTGCGTGCGTGTGCGTGTGTGTGCGTGTGAAGGACCACAGCACTGCATCCTGTAAAGGTCAATGCCCATACTTGTCACTTTGTCACCTGCCTTTCTGATGTGGCGCTGAGCTGGACGTGGTGCAGGCTTGGCTGGGGAAAGGGACGAAGGGAAGAAGAGAGATTGAGAGTCATTTGAGCGCATCGCGTCATTTGCTCTGGAGCGCTGTTCTTTGACAAGTGGCACGCTACACGCTACTCCCCGTTCCAGTGGAGGATTTTTCTACCTCCACCAGCCTCCCCTAGCTCCTTCCTGTCTGGTAATCCTTTGGTCAACAGTAACTCTAACAGGACAGTGACGCCTGTTAACCCCGTTAACTGGAAGACACAAGCGTCTACCATTAGGCCAAGATGCCATCTCATGACCCAAGGGCACTTGAGTTTACATATCTCAGGCAGGGCTACCTCATCACAAGAGCGTGGTTCCAAATCATCTCCGCTACACCATTCATATATGCATTGGAGTCATCTCCGACACAATGCCTGTTATCCCTATAGTGGCATTCCCAAAAAATATCCAACGCGATTGGATCTTCCTCGAACACAGAAGTCGAAATTCTATTGGGCCCATGGAAGCTCCTCCCCACCCCCAAGCTGTTATTTTTTATTTTCGTCCTAGAGTTGTTTACGAAGCTATCGAGTCAGTTAGGAGTTAGCGACGGGGATGTCCAACAGTATAAAAACAAAAACTCAAAACAGGATGTGCTCGCTTGTGATATGTGTCGTGTGCCACGACCTGCCAGCAATTTCATTTTGAACACCAACAGCCCACCCACTTCTGACTGCTCAGAAACCGTTGAACAAACTATGTTTGACAGACTCTAGAGTGTGGAGTGTGCGGAGTGCTCAGAGTCTGCCGTCGAGGGACTACAGTCATCTAAAATGTATAGACTAGAAAGTCAGCCAGAAAATACATGATAATATCAAGTTGTCAGTCATATCGTTGGGATTAATATGCAATAAAATGACTATATCAAAGCATAGAGACATATGAATTCCTGTTAGGCATGCATAAAGATAGTCAGGCTACTGTACGGTACTTCTCTTCGACACTGATGATTATTAATGTGCTATTTAAAGTATAATGAAGATATAATTGCAGTCACCCTGTGACATTCACGACCCTCTCTGCATATTCCTTCAATATCCGTCCAAAAGGATTAAATATAAGAAAATATAAAAGCCCAACCAGCAACGATTCTATCTCTCTCTCTCTCTCTCTGAAAAGCTCCAATTATTGCTAGTTTAAGCATTTCATCTTTGCCCGCAATTATTTTTCCACCCAGTAATAAGACCTAAAATGGGTTCTGAAGCATATCGATGTTAGCTGCTCTCCCATTACAACCACGGACCCTTAACGAGCGAGCAGAGATATTGGAACCTCTTTGGAGGGAGAGAAGAAGAAGAGGAGAGGGGGGGAGAAAGAGAGAGTATCATGTAAAGGCGGATTATAAGACGATTGACAAATGCAGCCTATTCAGTCGTCATCAATCTTCGAAAAACTAAACAGGGTTCTTCAGTGTTGTCTGTTTGAGAACCCTTTGAAGAGGCCTTTTTGGGTGCCATCTTGGGTAGAACCAGATGGAGAACTCTTTTCTTCTACGAGTGTTGGGTGACTATTCTTTCTCTACTATAGTGAAACCAGGCTCTTTGCCTGTGTTTAATCCTCCACAGTGTTCATTAAGCATGGCATTCAGAGCTGCCTTCTGGCCTAATTAGTCCAGAGTCAAGTTATCCCCACCAGTATTCATTTATGGAAGAAGAGAGAGAGAGCGAGCGAGAGAGAGACAGAATACATTTGGAGAAGAAATACAGTGAAATTCAAAAAGTGCTATCATCGTCGACGTCATCCCATTCATGCAAAGCAAGTAGATTGAGAAGTCCCCAGTCGAAGCAGGCATGAAATGTGGCATGTTAACTAAGTATTCACACTCTGTGGCTCTGAGGCTTTGCCTTGGCATCTCCCACTGAAGGAGACTATCGTCATGAATGAATACCCTCTCCTTTATAGAGGTCATGAGTGGCTTTGTGGGCGCATGGAAACCGAGTTGAATAGCCTGAAACTAGGTTGTTGGTTCAGTTGAGCCTTTTTGGTTTGAAAAAAAAATGTTTCAGGGGTAGTTTGTGAGTTTCCCAAAAGCTTCTTACAGTAGCACAAAGATAATCTTTCGTCCATTTCCCTACAATGGACTTGTGAATGCGATGATATTACTGGTACAGCACAAAGCTTTCGGTAAACCCTACCCTGTTAAGTCAGGGATGATAACAAGTAAAAATAAATTAATACATTTTAAAAAGTCAGGGGATGATGGTTATCGTGCCATTAGCCCTTTTTGCAGTGTTCTCAGAATGTCCTTTGTTGAACTCCAGGGCATTGTTGAACTGTGAGAACCGTTTCCACGAAGTTACTAGTACTAGTACAGGCTGTTGAATGTATTAACGATCCATGTTCCTGTTTGTCTGCTGAGAGAACATTACAATCTAGAATCAAGGAACGTGGTCTTGTGATGTTTCTCTCACAGCCAAAGGAGAATACGACATGAACGCTGCTACCGTTATGATCTGGGAAGGGTTCTTGTCGACGGGGAGTTATAAGCTTGATCTTAGAACATCACGTTCCCTTTGAAAGGACTGTCATATTCCCATCGTGTGACAGGGACAGTTATTGGTCGAGAGACGAGCAGGAGTGAAAAAAGACTTTGAGGACTATTCACTGAAGTGTTCCGCCAGTGCAAGATGAGTTGTTCTCTCTGTGGTTTCAGAAGGGATTTAAAAAAAAAAAAAAAACAGAAAGTAAGCTAAAAACATCGACTTGGTGTCTTTATTGTGTTCTTCAGTTATAAGACTATGGTCTTACTCCATTTTCTAACTTTTATTGACTTGTTGTTGTCTTTTGCGCTGTATCCCTGCAGACAACCAATGACAGGGGCAAACTGTTCGTCATTAATGAATAATGTGAATAGGTCTTGAGGGAAAAACAAACCATGTTTTTCTGCATCTCACTGCCTTGAAATGCCATGTTATTCTCCAGAGGCAGTTGTATACTGCGTTATTCGGGGGAATGTAGAATTACATTAAGTTTTCCACTGCATGGAAGTAAGCTTAGAGCAAATAGAGTTGGTTGGTATGGGAATTACGGTATTTATTCAATGCATTATTAAGTTTTGAGGGCAGTGCCCCCATTCAAAGTAGAACCTCTTCCATTGTTTATATCACAAAAATGCGTATGCTACCATTACCCACAGTATACAGTATAGCTTAGTAAACAAAACCATACTATATTTTGTTTCTGAGTTTCAGGTCCATTGTATACTTGACCATATACAATGACGTGAATGTGTCATTTCTTCTGACGTTCCATAATTGGCACCCCATGGAATACATTCTAGTTACTCATACCATACAGTATGGATGTGTCATTTAAGCAGGGGAGGCTGGTGGGGGTAGAAATCAGAGGATAGGCTCATTGTAAGGCATGGAATGGAATGAGAACACGTGTTTGATACCATTCCTTGTTCCATTCCATGCATTACGATGAGCCCCTCCTCTGATTCCTGACTCCACCAGCCTCCCCTGCATTCGAGTGACCCCTTCAACTGTACTTATCATCCTGTGTGAAGTGCCACTCAGAGATTCTGTGACTCCGGCTGCCTTCCCTGGGAGCAGGAGGAGGGCGAGGCGGCCGGTCCCCATGGATCCCTCCGCCAGCCTGTGTGCTCAAGCTGTTCACTCCTCTTAGTCAGCCGAGTTAACGCAGGACAGATCCTCAGAGATTCCTCCAAATTATACACGAAGAGGAAATGTATCTCAGAATATCTCCCTTTAAAATACAGTGTGTGTATAAATAGCTAGATTTAGTTTTTCTGCAAAGTCATTTGGATGGGTCATGTATGCTGTGTTAGAGGCTTGAGTAAGTGCAGCTTAATTGTGGTTGTTAAGTAGCTTTTTTCGGGGTGGGTGGAGGAGGGGAGGGGTATTCTGATTCAGAGTGTGTTCACATTCAGACTGTGGTGGTAGGCCTACCCATGGAGGCTGGTAGAGGTAGAAATCGGAGGATGGGCTAATTGTAACACATGGCACTTTGACACCATTCCTCATTCCATTCCAATGAGCCCATCCTCCGATTTCTACCTCCACCAGCCTCCCCGTGGAGTCCTACTGTTGAGGTTTACAGCTGTATCAGCTGTATCAGACCTGAACAAGACAACTTGTGGTGTGGTTGATTCTGCTTGCCTTGCTTGCGTGAAGCGTTTTCACTTCTGCTTCCTTTGTCCCTCATCAGTCAAATCAAGCACACCTTTTTCAGATATATTTCAGATATTCCAAAACATATTTTGCTCAAGTCTGGTATACATGTACAGTATAGATGAGGGACAAAACCATTCCAGTTTCAGTATGAGATGTCTTCCTTGTCATATATCCAGACTTGGCCAAATAGTCAGCCCCCAGTTGTTTCCCCTGCATGTACCACTGTTCACATGTCCAGCTGATCTGATGGGAGCCTTCCAGTCCCAGCCCCAGTGTTAGATGACTTCTCTGTGAAGTTAGAGCAGCTAATTGATAAAGTGGTGGCCGGTGGCAGCTCATTACGTTTGCATTAGGAGTAATTACAGCGCTGATCATCTCCGGCTGGATAAATAAGCACTGAGGGGAGTTTACAGTGCTGCTCGCAGAGAAACTTCTGGATCCACATGAGGGGATTATGTTGGGTTGATTGAGTAAGAGGCATAGATGCTAATGCCTGAAGACTGTATTAGGCCTTCTGGTGTGACTAATGTATCCTCAGAGAAGAGCAAGGGCAGAGAGCACACATGGATGGATGTATCTATGCAGTATGTTTGATGTCAAGTTTATACCATATGTTTTTCACATGTGATGTGTTGCATGTGTTGACGTGTGTTTGAAAATCTAATTGGATGGATAGTTAACTCCTATTATAATCTATTCGATTCTATTCGATTGTACTATACTACACTATACTACTGTTCTGTAATCTACTCTACTCTTCTCTACTTTAATCTACTCTACTCTACTCTACTCTACCCTAATCTTCTCTACTCTACTCTACTCTACTCTACTCTACTCTACTCTACCCTAATCTACTCTCCTCTAACCTAATCTTCTCTACTCTACTCTACACTAATCTACAATAATATCCTCTCCTCTCCTCTCCTCTCCTCTCCTCTCCTCTCCTCTCTTCTCCTCTGCTCTCCTCTCCTCTCCTCTCCTCTAATCTTCTCTTCTCTACCCCTCCTCTCCAGACCCCCCTACAGTGGAGCCCGTGTACACAGAGATCCGCCAGGGTCTGGGCCGGGCCTTTGCCCTCAACTGCCGTGTCCTGCGCGCCCACCCGTCCCGGGTGCTGAAGTACGAGTGGAAGCTAGGCACCCGGCTGCTGACCATGGGCACGTTCGTGGACCAGCGCGACGAGACGGACTACCACGTCAGGAGCCTGAACCGAGAGGGCTACGGCGAGTACACCTGCGACATCACCAACGAGGCCGGGGCCGGCCGCTGCACCTTCCTGGTCACAGGTAAGAGGTTCCAGAGGTTCCAGAAGTCGACGCCCCTTCTGACGTTTTTACGAACCGGCAATCGGCCCATCTGTTGTCCCGTTCGTGAAAGTGTGACGGTTGCATGTGTCACACTTTCACGATCAAGCGAAGCCGGGCCACAGAAAACGGGCGAGCCGTTACAGACAGAATGGTGCATCAGTTGAGAGAGAGAGAGAGAGAGAGAGAGAAGCGAGCCCTTTCGATACCTCCATCGCTGCTAGCGTGCTCCTCCTGCCTCTCCTGGCACACACCGCGTATCGATCCTCATTCACGTTCACTTAGATGTGAGCTCTGCTTCCAGAAGCCGGAGGGGGTGTGTGTGTGGGGGGGGGGGGGGGGGGGAGAGACTTCTGTTGTCAATAACCCAGATCCGGGTAGGAGCCAATCACTGAGGATGATGATTCTCATGAAACGATTCCCATGGTGATGGCCTCGTCAGGACTCTCGTTAAAGTTCTAAAAAAAACTAAAACCTAATAAGCTGCTTATCACCCAACGACAAAAAACATTCGCTGCGTTTTGCTGCGCTGCGCGCGGGTTACGTAAGCGCAGACATAGTTTGCACGGAATCTAAATGAGGGACAGGGGGGGGGGGGGAAATAGTGAGAGAGAGAGAGAGAGAGAGAGAGAGAGAGAGAGAGAGAGAGAGCGCGCGCGTGTGAGAGAGAGATGGGGAGACAGAGAAAGAGAGAGCGTGGGGGAGAGAGAGAGGGGGGAGAGAGAGAAAGAGAGAGAGAGGGAGGGAGAGAGTGTGTGAGAGAGAGAGAGGGTTAGAGGGGGGAGATGATGGGTGGATATGATTCAGTGGAAGAGGAATACGTTTTTACATGCCGTGTGTGTTTTGTTGTTTGCTAACACCTCTGAGCATACAAATAGAGTTCATTAGTGCTCTGTTAATGAGATGCCATTTACGTAGGTTTGTGAAGCATTTATATGAGAGGGCAAAATGAATCATAGTTAGATGCTTCCTTGGAGGGATATAATGTGTTTTCACATGCCAACACCTCTCAACCAGTGGAGGCTGGTGGAGGTAGAAATCGGAGGACGGGCTCATTGTAATGCATGGAACGGAATAAAGAATGTGAGGAATGGTATATCATTCCTCATTACGTTCCATGCATTACAATGAGCCCCTCCTCCGATTTCTACCACCACCAGCCTCCCCTGCTCTGATTCAGCCTCCCCTGCTCTAATCTGATTCTGTGGGTATAAATGGGAAGGCTGGGAAAGATCCATATCATACTTTTTAAAGGGAGAAACTCCACATTGTCCATGGTGTAAGTTTCAGTACACTGAATCAGCAGAGATAATTATTCTATTGTTGTTGTTGTTGTTGTGATGTTTTGGAAGCCTCTTGTCTTTAGATAAGATGTCCAACCACACACACACACACACACACACTCGGTCAACCTAACCAATATCCTGGTACCAGCCATTTTCTTTACGGGAGGTGAAATAAGAACATTTTGTCTGTTGATAAGCATTCTCTTCCGGCCTGAGAAGTGCAGTAGTCACACAGTATCACTTCTAAAGTCTCCCGGGATTTGCATTGCCAATTTCCTGCCCTGCTCAGCGCAGCAGCAGGCACAGAAGAGGATTACTCCCCCCCCCACCCCCCCACTCGCCGCCCCGCTTCTCCACCACAACGGAAAGAAAAATGCCAGCAATTTGGATGACAAGAAGAAAGACCCGGACCCCCGCGACTTATTACGACCACGACACCTCGTCTTCCTGACGCTTGTCACATGATTACGCTGTCAAGCGTCACGATAACCCCCCCCCCCCGAAATGTGCCTGTCACACATTTGACGGGGTGGGGGGGGGGGGGCTCACCCGACACTGACTCACTCTCTTGATCCCTTTCGCAGTCGTTTTTTGGGAAATGTTTGATGTATTCAGTCTTAGAGGAGAAGAGAGGAAGGAGGGGAGTGTTAGAACCCAAACAACACTTCTTCTACTGTCCAAGGATTAGTTTAGTGCCGGGATTTATCTCAGTGCTTTAGGAGGAGGGTATAAGCAACATGGAAGTTTAGTCATTGACAACGTTAAAAGGGAAAGTTCATTTGACATAACTTCTCTCCGGTCCGTACACCGAGACATTCTCGAAGAACATTTAGACCTTATTTCGACCTTTTTCCAAGCCGTGTGTAAAGCAGGGGAGGCGGGTGGAGGTAGACACCGGAGGACGGGCTCTTTGTAATGCATGGAATGGAACAAGGAACAGCTTCACACGTGGTGTTTCGTACCGTTTCTGATAGCATTCCTCATGCCGTTCCGGGCATTACAATGAGCCCGTCCTCCGATGTCTACCTGGAGGAGCCCCCTTTGCCCACTCTGCTGTGTCAGTAACTTGTAACCAGGGCTTGACAAGATGACAGCTCCCCATTCCTGACGAGGTGCCGATGCAATATTCATGACGATGGGCTTTTACTCGGAGGCAAGATGGACTCACTGCAGCAGATGCAGCAGTTGCAGGAATCCACTCTGCCCTGCTCTGTGTTGCTCTGCGTTCAAAGAGAGACAGTACTGTAGCCTGGTTTTCACTGTAGACTTACTGTAGATACGCTTCTCACTGTTCTGTGCTGTGGCTTAGATTCACGCCTGTTTCCGACAGACTTCAAACAGTACTGTACATGAAGCAGGGGAGGCTGGCGGAGGTAGATATCGGAGGACGGGCCTCATTGCAATGCACGGAAGGAAATGAGGAATGGTATCAAAGACGTGTGTGCTTTCACTGCCACACCCACAGGGTGGAGATCTCAGGCTAGTTAAGCCTAGTCCTGGATTAAGATGAATTAAAACTGTGTTCAATGGAGCATATCTATTGATAGTGCTTTTCAGTCCATGGCAGGAGTGGTCTTGAACTGTGCCTGTGGCAAGTGGCCGTCATAGTATCGCCTTCACTTTGTGTGTGTGTTGTGTGTGTGTTGTGTGTGTGTTGTGTGTGTGTGTGTGTTGTGTGTTGTGTGTGGTATCAAACACACATTCCTCATTCCATTCCGTGCATTAGAATGAGCCTGTCCTTTCCATGACTACCTCCACCAGCCTCCCCTGCCGAGTGGCTAAAGTTAGAGTCAGGTGCTGAGGTTCAAGCCCGGGGTCTCGTCCCCTCTGAGCGGAGGCTTAGCCAATGAGGTTCTTTTGACGCAGGGACACACCTCACACCTTCTGTGCAGTTTTACCTTCCCATTCATCTCAATGACTTTGCATGTGTTTATTACATTTGTCAATGTCAGTATGACCTATGTATAATGACATTATTATTCATAGTATTCTAAAATCGTTATTTTACATAATTCAGTTGTGTATATGACTTATGTGCAATACTTTTTTATAGTATCAATGTGTTGCTATGTTGAATTCACACTCTGAACATTTCCATGTTTGTATTGGGATTGATGGACAGAGTGGTTGAAGTTATATTAGATTCTCTGGTGAAGTACCTCATTAGACAATATTGATATTATATTCATATTGATCTCAGCATTGACTATCTATAATGCATAAAGACGTCGAACTCCATTAAATATTGATGTTTTCATTACTATTATTCTTTCTATGTATCTCTCTCCATGAACACGGTTTAATACGAATGGGATTTGATAGAAATCACGTGTTTATGATTTGTAATTTTTTTACCAGACTGAACATATTGTGATTGTAGATAATAAGAAATTTGTATTTCTTATTTGTAAATTTGTAAATTCTCATTATTCATATGATCCTACTGTATGAGATGTCGTAAGAGCTATGTCTGTTCTCATAAACATACTATCACAAGTGTCCTTCCTATTCCGCTGCTATAGACCAATGCAGACCTGGGTTGAGATACACTATTTGAAATCATTTTCAATAATTTGCTGTGCTTGATTGAGTCTGCCTGGCGCAACGGGGGCCAATGGAATAGTCCCAAAATTGCAAACCCCACCCATCTGACCTTCCAGGCAGGCTCAAGCAAACGCTTAAAGCTTTGGGGAAAAATGAAAGTACTATTTAGACCCATGTCTGGACCAATGACCTTCCCCTCACACTGAATCCCAGTTCCAGACGTTTGCTTTGCTAACCCGCCTGGATTAAGTTGGTATTAAACTCTTCCCTCGACCATTAGTAGCTAAATTCTTCCCTAAGATATTAGATGTAGAGTTTCCCATGGTGATGAAAAGCCTCCGGTAAAACACGTGTGTGTATGAGACCATTCCTCATTCCGTTCCATGCATTACAATGAGGCCGTCCTCCCATTTCTACCTCCACCAGCCTCCCCTGAGTAAGACAGCCTCGGAGGACAGTGTTGATAGCGTGACATGCAGAGATCAGCAACTTTCCCTCTCTTGACTGCCATCAACGACCTTGAGACAGGGGTTCATCAGATCTTACACATGGACGGTCCCTACCTCCCCTGTGCAACATCCAAGATGTATCTCTCTCTCACACACATACAGGCACACACAGGCACACACATACACTCCAGACACACACACACACACACACACACACACACACACACTAATACGGGGTGCGTTGTATCATCATTATTCCCTGTAACACACATCTAACTTTGACGTGCGGCTCCTCAACGTCATATTAATGTCTGTAGAGGCATAATCCTTCACCCTGTGGATTAACACACACACATTAAATCTGCCTGCACCTCTTCTCCATGCACTTCTGGTTCTAAATGGTTAGTTTGTGGTTTTGACAACAACCAGACAGGCCTCCTCTCTAAGCTGTTTTTCATGGCTTGTCAGCTTTCAGCTCAGGGAGCGGAGGGGAGGCGAGGAGACCTCTTTACTGACTGGGTTTTGTGTCCATGCATTCTTTGAACCTCTCGGGAGAAAAAAAAAAGGGGGATTTCTGTTTCTGTTTTCAGTTCTATTTTCAGTGGTGTTGCGGAAAGTAAAGCTTCAATCCGCGAATGTGTATCTACAGTGAATACAAGAGAATATCCAAGAGAATATTGTGAGACGGAGAAAGATGTGGGTGACTGACGTTTCAGCGAGACGCTGTAGCAGTGTACAGTCGCATAAGTAATTCAAGTGTTTAAATATGAAAGTCATGTACATGACAGAAGCGTGTGTACATAGTAAGATCAAATAATAAAACCGAAGTAAGTATTAGCATATTATTAACAAGGGTCTCCCCAAGGTTCCTCAACAAAGTGGCGCTGGATTGCATCATCAAAACCTGACTCGCGTTTATTCATGGTAAAATACGCCAAAAATACAGCTAAAACACTGGATTAACATCACAATGTCGTTGGCGATCAAAGATAGTTACTCTATCATTACTAAATATATTTGCCTTGAAATGTTTACATAGTGACACCGGCAAGTTCACAGCATGGCGTAGCGTCACTCTTACATTCTTTGGGGAGAACCCTGATTACCATGTTATTACCATGTTATTACCACGTTACTACCACGTTACTACACTTGCTGTATCAGGAAGAGTTACCTTAACATGAATGTAACCTTAGAGAGAATGCCCATAGTAAGACCGCTGTGTGTTCCACAGGTAAGGCCTTCGCCCCGGAGTTCTACTATGACACATACAGTGCCCTCTGGCAGAACCGACCCAGAGTCTACGGCTTCAAGCTCCAGTGGACCCAGATGAACCCCAACTCTGTGGACCGCATCGTGGCCTACCGCCTGGGACTCAAACAGGTAAGAGACACAGAACTGGCTGACCTTGTTTGAATCTTTTTTTTTTTCCCACCAAGGAGCCAGTCCATGAGCCAGTCCTCTGATTTCTACCTCCACCAGCCTCCCCTGCTCCCCACATGCCATACAATACATGAAGGTTGTATTGTATCTGAATTAGCAACAATATTCTTAATATCCTCAAATTGTTTTTTATATTCAACCTTTATTGTACTGTAGTTGTGATTACTTGTTATACAACGGGTTGATGAAAACAAGCATTATGATTGGCCGAGAGGCGTTCAAAGCTGTGATTTAATAATGATAATGTCACAGTTAAATCACCTGTTATCATATCCCTACGCCACAGTAGTTTTGTGTATCACATTCCCTTGACAACATTGGTAGTTTTGGGAACTATTTTTCTCAGGGCAGGGCAGAAGCCACAACAATCTATTACAACATAAATACTTATATAATTGTTTTCTTGTCCCAATTTTTGGATTTGTTGTGTAACCGTTGTACAAAGGCAATAATGCCTTCGAGGCCGTGATTTATCGTTAATAAGTGTCACTTGGTAGGCCTCTATTGGACAATATTGACAATAAATCAAGGCCTTCCCGGGCATTATTGCTTAAGGAACATACGGGTACTATGAATATGGCTGTGTCTGTCTAAACGTATTCATATAGCACAAAGTCGTCCACCTCTTGTTTTTGAAATGATTTGAACTCGTTTAGTGCCTCGGGTGAATAAAGTTGCCCAAATCAATGTCAATATTCTAGAGTGCCACGGGTGACTTTATTCACCAGAAATGCATAATGATGACGCTTCGTTTTGTAGCTAATCAAAAGTATTGTAGCTCGGTAAATACCACATAAAAACACTTGGCACTCTAGGGTGGTGAGAGTTCCCGAATTCTTCTGCAGTCGGTGAGTTATCTTCTCTTCAGTCAGAGATCAGATTCAGTAAACCTGCACCTCTTCCCTCTGGGCCAGACTCAAACTTCGAGTTCGCTACCATGACGATGACAACAAGCAGTTAAAAATAACCAAAGAGAGAGACCAGGCCTCATTCAGAGAGTCTCGATAAGACAGGAAGACCAGTGACTCAGCGCAGACCTACTCATTCTCTCTCTCTCCAGCTTGTGTTGTGTATCATCACGCACTTGTGAAAATATTCAAATGTGTTCTTTTCCACTGTGTGTGTGACATTTTACTGCGGGGGTCACACAGTACAGAGAGAGAGAGAGAGAGAGGGAGAGAGAGAAAGAAAACTAGCGAGAGAGAAAGGGAGAGAGAGAAAGAGAGAGAGAGAGTGAGAGGTGTGTCAGTGTTTTATGTCATTAAAATGCTAGAGGCTTCTTCCTCTTCTTATTCCCAGTGGTATTCCGCGGTGGGGGGGGGGCGGAGCTGTCAATCACGTCGGCGTCGCTCCTCGGTGTTCCGTCTGCCTCACCTTCACACGCTCCGCTGACGCTCAGCTGGAATAGCGGAGTCCTTAGCCACCTCTAATGACATCACGCGGCGTGATTTATTCCTTGTCAGCTTTGTCATTGCTAGTCACCACCCACCGACGCTGAAAGTCAACACTAAGTCCACGAGTGCTCGCTTAAAAAAAAAAAAAAAAACACAAGTACACAACATTGTGGAACACTCCCATGCTGCCTGGCATGCTGTGTGTCACCATGGCAGCAGAGGGGAGGAGATGTGTTGGCTCCGCTTCATCTGGATGAGCTCCAAGAGACGTTGACACTGACGCTCACACCGGCAACAAACTGTCGACAATATGCTCATAGGGTTAGGTTGGGGTTAGGTTATATAAGGGTTAGGTTGGGGTTAGGTTATATAAGGGTTAGGTTATATAAGGGTTAGGTTGGGGTTAGGTTATATAAGGGTTAGGTTGGGGTTAGGTTATATAAGGGTTAGGTTGGGGTTAGGTTATATAAGGGTTAGGTTGGGGTTAGGTTATATAAGGGTTAGGTTATATAAGGGTTAGGTAAAGGTTATGTTATATAAGGGTTAGGTTGGGATTAGGTTATATAAGGGTTAGGTTATATAAGGGGTAGGTTGGGGTTAGGTTGTATAAGGGTTAGGTTGGAGTTAGGTTATATAATAGTTAGGTTGGGGTTAGGTTATATAAGGGTTAGGTTGGAGTTAGGTTATATAATAGTTAGGTTGGGGTTAGGTTGTATAAGGGTTAGGTTGGGGTTAGGTTATATAAGGGTTAGGTTGGGGTTAGGTTATATAAGGCTTAGGTTGGGGTTAGGTTATATAAGGGTTAGGTTGGGGTTAGGTTATATAAGGGTTAGGTTGGGGTTATTTTCAGAGGTTTAGGGTTAGGTTAGTTAATGTCAGTGGATAGTTAGTTGACAGTCGAATAGCTTAAAGTATAAAATCAAGAGTTTTTTTCTCTCTGGTGCAGACGTCAGACGTTTTGACCGACGCCCAACTCTGACAAGCCTTATGAACATTCACAGACACATGCTTATGAACATTCATAGAGCAGGTGGCCCCACTCTCACAAGACAAGATTTATAGCATATTGAAGCATTTTCACTGCACTGAATCTCCAAACATTCAACAGTGGTCTCTTAACTTCACCTGGGAAGTTTTCATTTGTATTCAGTGACTCCATTCAAGGTCATGAGATGAGCTCTCCTCTGAACAGACTAACACTATAGTGTTCACCAGGGGAGGCTGGTGGAGGTAGAAATCGGAGGACGGGCTCATTGTAATTCATGGAACGGAATGAGGAATGGTATCACGTGTTTTTGATACCATTCCTCATTCCGTTCCATGCTCCTCCCCTCCCCTCCCCTCCCTTCCAACCCCCCCCCCCTCCAAAGGACAGGATCCTGATGCTCCTCTATATTTTCTGAGTCAGCAACTGCACTACACCTGGATAGAAGGAGGGGAGGAGGAGAGGAAGAGGGGGGAGATGAAGGGGAGAGGAGGAGGAGGGAGATGAGAGGGAGAGGGGAGGAAGGGATGAGGAAGGGGGAAGGGGGGAGGAAGATTATGATGAAGGAGGAGAAAGGTTGAGAGGCAGGAGGAGGAAGAAAGGAGTGGGGGAGGGAGGTGGAGGGGAGAAGAGGGAGGTAAGGGCAGGAAACTAATTAACAGCAGGACCCAGAGGGGAAGGGCTGCCTAAATAAGATAAGGGTTTTCAGGAGAAATCAGTGATGGAATTCTCTAGAACAGAGGTGAGCAGGGGAGGGTGTGGGGTGTGGGGTGTGTGTGTGTGTGTGTGTGTGTGTGTGTGTGTGTGTGTGTGTGTGTGTGTGTGTGTGTGTGTGTGTGTGTGTGTGTGTGTGTGTGTGTGTGTGTGTGTGTGTGTGTGTGTGTGTGTGTGTGTGTGTGTGTGTGTGTGTGTGTGTGTGTGTGTGTGTGTGTGGATGGTCCTGGTGGGGGGGCACGCATGATGGACTCCTCCTGACCCATCTCAGGTGTCCGCTGTCAGCTCCTTCTGGTGTAATGGATAACTATGTCTCTCTCTCTCTCTCTCTCTCTCTCTCTCTGTCTGTCTCTCTCTCTCTCTCTCTCTCTCTCTCTCTCCTGTCTATAAGAAGGTAGGCCATTATGTGGTGGTTGTATTGTGTTCTGTTGGCTGTGTTCAGTACAGAGGTTTCTTCCAGGAGGTTCATCCATCATCGAGGCATGGCTGGGCACTGGGCTGCTCTGCTCTGCTAAGCGCTGTCTGCCTAGGCGCCATGCCCACTGTGCCCACTAACACACACACACACACACACACGCACACAAGCACGCACGCAAGCACGCACTTACTCACTCACACACGCACGCACGCACACACTCACACACTCACACACTCACACACACACACACACACACACACACACACACGCATGCACACACACACATGCGCAAACACACACACACACACACACACACACACACACGCTGTAAGAAGAGTGTACTCAGCACAGCGGCCATCTGCCCTAAGGAGGGCTACACCCACACAGGCGGCAAGCAGTGTCCTGGATATGTCACACGTGAACCAATGAGAAGAGAGAGAGAAGAGAGAGGCCTGTGGACTGTAAAGTACCCCCAGCTAGACCAGGGAGTGGTGCGGGCGCGGTATGTGTTTCAGAGGGAGGCTGACGGAGGTAGAATTCAGAGGACGGGCTCATTGTAATGCATGGAACGGAGTAAGGAACGGTATCAAACACGCGTGACATCCATTTTGACCTCGGATTTCGACCTCAGACTCCAGTGCTAGTGAGAAGAAGTGGCTTCTTTGTGAAGTGTCTTATTCAGTTGATCTGATATTCTGTGGCTGTGGAGACTCTTATTTGACAGAGTGGTACTATAGGAGCTTTACAGACATTATATCATTCATTTATTCCTCTACTGAAATGCCAACAGATTAAATATCTTGAAATGCACACATTATAAACGTCATTTTCAAGATATGATATGACATCTCGGTGCTGCATAATGTTATTATACAATGATTCAAGTCCAAAAATTGCTATTTAGGTTCAAAGTATGTGTATTTGTGTACTTTCGCCAGAGTGAAGTATCATCCTCCTTCTATTGAGAATTGCTTCTAGCTTTATCTGACGTGACTTCCCCCCGTCACTCCGTGAATTCCATTCACCCGCTCGGTGTTTCTAATTCTCCGAGCATTCCTTTCAAGAAAAGCCAGGAAGCAAAACCGGTTGGCGCGGACCTTTTTAAAACGACTTCATCAAACAAAGAGGAAAAAGTTAAATCAAGCCTCTCTCCATATTTGATGTGTCGGAAGCTTGGAAGATTTTTCATTTTGTTGTATAATTTTCAGAGCTTTCATTGCTGTTTGTTTGTTTTTTTTTCTTTTGCCTGGCCGTCTCAAATCCAGTTAGGATGGCCGGTAATTGGTTTACGAATGAGCTCGCTCTGTTTGAGTCCTAACGCTCTGGAGTGCTCCTTCATTGTGGTATCCAGTTGGCTGCCTCTCTCCACAGTTTCATTTACCGTGTTGTGTACTTCCTCTCTTGTTCTCCTAAGATGTGGATGCTCTGTAGCTCCCAACACCATCATGGCCAGAATTACAGATAACAGAGACCCATTGTTGAGAATCTATCATCGACCTTGTGTTGTTGTTGTTGTTGTTGTTGTTGTTGTTGTTGTTGTTGTTGTTGTTGTTGTCGTCGTCGTCGTCGTCGTCTGGGCAGCGTAATGATGAATTATGAAAACTTCCATTAACTTTTTAATCAGTTCTCTCTTCCAAACATGGCTCTGCCTCTCTGGCTTCATCGCCGTAAGAGTTTATGTGATGATGAAAACACATACCTCACTGATTTATCTCCACACACATACACACACACACATACACGCACATGTGCGTGCACACGCACGCACACACACAATCACGCACATGCACACACACACACACACACACATACACATTTTTTCACACACATTGTTGTGGTCCGAGGAAGGATTAACTGTCTCTGTTTAAGCCCAGCTCCAGATAAGACAAGAGGCTGACTGGTTGGGGTTTGATGCGTAGCAACAACACTGGCTATCACGTTCTATCAGACCTAGTTATCTCCCCTTCTCATCCCCCATCCTTGATGGCAGAGCTGATCAGATCAGATGGATCTGAGCCACAGGGGCGGAGAGAAGCAGGCTGCTGTCTGACTGGTGCAACCGCACTGTAACAATGTCATCATAGAGCTCTGGTGTTACTGCCAAAACATTGTTCTGAGAAGCCTGTCTCTGTCTATCTGTCTATCTGTCTATCTGTCTGTATGTCTGTCTGTATGTCTGTATGTCTGTATGTCTGTATGTCTGGCTGGCTGGCTGGCTGTTTGTATGCCTGTTTGTCTGACTGTCTGACTGTCTGTCTGACTGGCTGGCTGGAGGATTGCTGTGCGGAGGAGGAGAGAGGGTAAGGAGGGTGAGGAGGGTGAGGAGGAGGGGAGGAGGCGACAGGGAGGGGGAGTTAGAGGATAACTGTCTTTGTCATACTGTCCTGCTCCCAGCTCTGGGTGATGGGGGGGGGGGGGGGGGGAGGGGTGTGGCCTCATTCTGCCTCCTCCGTGACGTCTGCATGCCCCCACACCATCAGGCTGCTTCCGATTGGGCACTCAGCGGGGGGGCCCTTATCTAATCATGCACCCTGTGTCAGTCTGTGATTCTCTATACCCCATGCTGTTGATCCGCTTAATTTCCTCTATGCTGACTTCTACCCCCCCACACACACACCGACACACACCCACACACCGACACACACACACACACACACACACACACACACAGACCCGGCACACTGCTGTTAATAGTGTATTAAAGTAGACATCTCAGCAAGGCCTGTTTTGGAGTTGTGTAGGTTGTGACGTGTTAACTATAATAGAGGAGGCCCTAGAAGAGCAGTCTTCCATAGGCTGAGTGGAGGGCCCTTCTCTCTGGTACCTGGATTCATCTCCAGGAACAAACACTGGACGGACTCCACAATAGCTTTCTGTTTTTGTTATTTTAGGATTAATCCGCTTAATTTCCTCTATGCTGAATTCTACCCGCCCCCGACACACACACGCGCATGCACGCACGCACGCACGCACGCACAGGCACGCACACACACACACACACCCATGCCCGCACACATGGACACACACACACACACACACACACACACACACACACACACTGTTGCAGCAAGCACACACACACACACACACACACACACACACACACACACACACATACACATACACGCAGGCACAAACTTCTGTTGAGCTGTCTACTTCCAAAGAAATAAGTTCAGCCTAGTCTGGAGTGCGTCCTGTTTTCTTTCACAAACTTATTGCTCTGAATTGAAGAGCCCTTGTCAGTAGCATTGGAGAGAAGTTGAAGAAATACTTTTTTTTCTAACAATGCGAAGAAAGCTCATTTTATACTGTTATTCATCTAGCATCCCTAACAAAGCCAGTCCACCCACACACACACACACACACACACACACACACACACACACACACACACACACACACACACACACACACACACACACAAGCTTGCACAGACCCACACGCACCTACACACAGACACACACACGCCTCAGTATAGAATGAGGTGTGTGTGTGTGTGTGTGCGCGCGCGCATGCGCGTGTGCCTATGACTGATCTAGCATCCTAATAAGGCCAGTCCTATCCTGGTGCCTTTGCCATCTGTATCACATAGGCCCACAGTTGTTCCTATCATGTACCCAACTATGACTATCATTGACATGACATACACTACACCAGGGGAGGCTGGGTGGAGGTAGAAATCGGAGGACGGGCTCGTTGTGATGCATGGAACGGAATTAGGGAATGGTATCAAACACGTGTCCCCATGCTACCATTACCCCCAGCCCTGTCCCCCATGCCACCATTTCTCATGGCCCAGACTACACTCACCACAGTGTAAACACTGCTTACATAAACCTAGGACTGCGGCCGTTCGGCTGCCACCGACGAGCTAGCATAGCTTAGGCGCTATGCGCTGGGCTAAGGCCTCTGGGCTAGGCTAGGCTAGGCTAGGCTAGCTGCCGCTACAACCTCTGAACGTCAGAGAGAGAGAGAGAGAGAGACAGAGAGCGAGCGAGCGAGAGAGGCACGCTGTGTTTATACATCCTGACAGAACTTCAGGAGACGTGAGTAAATGCGTTCCAACGTCACCACGCATCTCTGTTGGGCCTTGAGCCTCTCTGGAGTAGAGTCTGGGGTAGAGCCCGGCTTAATCATCGTCACCTACCGTGTTGACATGTCTCATCTTGCCATTGATATGGAGTTATGAAAGAAGAAGAAAAGAGAAAACAGTGAAAAGAGAATAGTTGGCTGCTCAAACAGATAGAATTAACTGTGGGGTGTAATTGGGGTGATTTGAATTATTTAGCGACGTGTTTGTGTTTCCTGTGAGAGAGAGGCCTTGGGTTGAATTCTCACCGGCGTCTTATTTACTCTGAGTAAATAATTTCCCCAGGTCTCCTGTGTGACTGAGGCCTGCAGCATCCACCAGCACGGAGGAAGTCAGGGATAGGCATTAGCATGAGAGAGAGCATCTCTCTCTCCCTCTCTTTCTCTCTCTTTCCCTCTCTTTCTCTCTCTTTCTCTCTCTTTCTAACTCTCTCTCTCTCTCTCCTCTCTCTCCTCTCTCTTCCTCTCGCTGTGTATCTTTCTCTCTTGTATCTCGACCCCTTCACTCTCCCCTTCTCTCTTCCCGCTCTCTCCCCCTCCCTCTCTCTCTCTCTCTCTCTCTCTCCATCTCTATTGCTCTGTTTATCGTTCTCTCTTCTATCTACCCCTTCACTCTCTCCCTCTCTCTTCCCTCCCTCTCTTTCTCCTCCTCTCTCACTCTCTCTCCTTCTCTACCTCTCTCTCTCTCTCTCTCCTCTCCTCTCGTCTCCTCCCCTCCCTCCTTTCATACAACCAGATTTGCTGAACGATGACATGAATGAGAAGTGAGACCCCGTTGCCATAGCAACAAGGCGTTTTTTGTTTTTTTTTACCTCCCGACAGGCAGCACACACATAGCCAGCACAGCGGAATACAAAAGGCCCCCATCCGAACGGGAGTAAAACTCTCCAGCAGCTGAAAAAGAGACTTTCTCAGGTGTGAAGTTGTTGTTGTTGCCCACACGTCTGTGTTCTGTGATTTATTATAGAATTTTTTTGAAGTCGGAACATTGAAGTACCAATAGTGATCTCCCCTGCCACCTACCCCGCGTTCATTTCACACAGGACACCCTGTTGAATCAGGTTATTACCATAAAGAGAGACTATCACAGCGCTTCTACGGCCATTATCTCCGACTAACAGGGAATATTTATGCTCCTCATCTTCCCAGGGAGATACGACGGATCTCAGTAGCAGCCGCCCCCCCAAAAAAACAAAAAAGAAACACATCTGAGGTTTATGATTTCATTTGCACTTTTATGGTTATGTTCTCCTGCTGTTCCGACCGCGGGGGATAAACCTGCATATGTATTCTCTCCTGTTGATATTTGAATAAAGGTCAGCTAGGAGGAGCTGAAATGTCAGGGTGGTGGGTAGCAGGGTACAGGCCTGGTAGAGAGGAGAGAGAGCTCCTAGGCACACACACACACGCATGCCCGCACACACACACACACACACACACACACACACACACACACACACACACACACAGACACATACACATACAGTACACACACACACACACACGCACTTGTGCCCGCACACACACACACACACAGACACATACACATACACATACAGTACACACACACACACACACACGCACTTGTGCACGCACACACACGCACACACACAGACACATACACTCACAGACACATACATATACAGTACACAGACACACACACACACACATACACACACACATCCACCTGCCCACTGGCACTGGCACACTGTGATAATCTCAGTCAATGGTAGTTATAATCAAACCCTGAAACAAGCCCCTCTAATTTGAGGCTGTGAGTGCGTGCGTGCGTGAGTGCGTGCGTGAGTGCGTGCGTGCGTGCGTGCGTGCGTGCGTGCGTGCGTGCGTGCGTGCGTGCGTGCGTGCGTGCGTGCGTGCGTGCGTGCGTGCGTGCGTGCGTGCGTGCGTGTGTGCGTGCGTGCGTGTACCACAAAGGCACCACACATAACAGAGCAGCATGTTCTTCTCTGTGCGAAGCGGCCCCAGCCCAGAGGAGGGTGAGTTCCCGGGGGCCGTGGCCTCTGCTCTGGGCCCTCAGGCTGAAGGACGTGTAGAAAGTCAAGAGCTGTCTTGGAGCAGACGGACGATCTCCCGGTGGTCCCTCCTGGTGCTCCTCAGGTTAAAGTGCCCCACCACCGGCCCGATAACATCTCAGGGACGGGTGGGGGACCTAGACTGGGCACGGGAGGGGGGAGCGGTAGGGCAGAATCTCTGGGTATTGCAACATACGACCAATGGGTCAAGCAATGTCGAAGGTTAGCGAATGCGGTCATCCGTGTAGTTTGTTGTTTTCCTGTCACCTGTGAATCGGGAGTAACGGCAGTAAATACATTCGGAGCTAACGGCTGTGAACACACTGAGGACGGGCAGGGGGAAATAGCCTCGCGATTGATCAACGTCTTGAACGGGAGTCAAGAGTCATCAAGGACGAGTGTGAAGTGAAAATACGTCACGCTCACTAGGCCTCCTTCGATCGTTTCTTTCTGCCTCAGTCCGTCCATGCCGACGGGCTATTTCAGGGGCTCCCTCGTGTTGGCGGCAACTTGAGAGCAGGGGGAGGCCGGTGGAGGTAGACATCGGAGGATGGGGCTCGGTGTAATGCACGGAACGGAATGAGGAACGGTATCAAGCACAGGAACAGGATCAAATACACGTGCGTCTGATCCCATTCCTCATGACAATGAGCCCGTCCTCTGATCTCTACCTCCACCAGCCTCCCTTGGCATCTATTGCCACGCTGAAGGCTGGGCAAGGGAAGACCAGCAGACGTCGGATCAGAGAGCTAGCCCCGGCTACGGAAGCAACACACGGTAATGGGATGTGGAAATCTGGTTATCGGGGCTGGAGAGAGAAGAAAGAGAAGAGAGGAGAGGAGAGAGAGAGAGACAGGAGAGTGAGAGGGGAGGAGAGACGGAAAGGAGTGAGAGGGAGGAGAGAGTAGAGAGAGAGACAGAGAGGGAGGGAGGGAGCGGGGTGAGAGAGAGGAGAGAAGAGAGAGGTTCTGATAAGTGAACTGTCACAACCTCTCAGAGATGCTTTCTTCTCTTCCCACCACATCTCTCTCTCTCTCCCCCCCCCCTCTCTCTCTCTCTCTCTCTCTCTCTCTCTTCTCCTCTTCTATCTCTCCGCCGGCCTTGGGACCCACAGTTCCTCACTCAGCTGTCACAGGCTGCCGAGAGCAGAGCATTGAGCGGGCTTGGCACGCTGCTCGGCACCCTGGGAAAATATCTCACATGCCAATTGTCGTGGGCCAACATCAACAGTCATTAGCAACGCTGCGCCGTGTTCGGCTTCTGTGTTGCCCCGCGTCAACAACCTTCGTCTAACGTTACGAGACAACATGCCGGCGATGATGTCATCACACACCGACGAATGACCCGGGCGATGTCTGAACGTGTCAATTGACGTTGAACGTTATTGAATGGAATAATGGTTCTTTTTTTTGGAAATGTGAATACTGTTGCCGTATTCAGCCTATGATTTGGGGGGGATTCGTTATGTTTGGCTTCTACGGTTCGGTGGTGTTTACTTGGTAACGTCTCTGTGAGATCGTCAGACTGACAGGAAGGGTCAGTTGGAGCTGACGCGCGTCAACTGTATTGAAAGCCTTCTGTTGTCATGACTCCCACTTGTTTATGACACAGGCGTAGTTGGTTATGGGTTCAGAGAGGTGATGCGTTTAACCATAATGCCTCAAACACAAAGCTTCATTCAGGCATTGCCTTGCTTTTCAATGTGTTAGACCATGTCATAATTGTCACCTCTTCATGGGCAGATTGCTATCGCTCCTGCAGTAATGAACTCTATTATGAAGGTGCTTGTTTGTGTGTGTGTGTGTGTGTGTGTGTGCGTGTGACTGTGCGCGCGTGTGTGTGTATATTTATTGTATTAAAATCCTTTTGTTGAGATGTTTATGTGTGTCAGAAAGACCTTTCATTATGCTGAAACTGTTGTTTTGTGTTGCCTCCCTTTGAAATTAATGAAAACGTCAGCTCACACAGAAGGCAAAAGATTTTTACTTTTGGGATTATTCCGTTGGTTCCATTTTGCCGAGCGAACAAGATAAATCACAACACTCTAGTATTTGAAAGAAAACCAATATCATTTAACCCCCCACCTCGTCCCCTACAGTAACAACATGAGTTTAACCCTCTAGTCTCCAACAGTAACAACATGAGTTTTATTACGCAGGAACATCTGAAGAACCAAATGACGGCACACAGAGAGGGTGATAGAATATAGCCCGAAGGCGTATTTAATAATAACAAATAGGGAGAGGAGTAGGGGAGAGAAGGATAATCTAAGGGGGGGGGGTCGTCGGGGTCCGGTCCAGGGTTCGGTAATAGGAGATCCAGTAGCTGAGAGGGGTCGGGAAGAGAAGGATAATCCAAGGGGTCGTCGGGGTCCGGTCCGGGGTTCAGTAACAGGGAGTCCAGTAGCAGAGATGGGTAGGGGTAGGTCCGTGGAAGGGATAAACAAGGGAGTCCAAGGGAGACGAGGGTTCTGGAGGGGCACAGGAGAACAAGGTGAGTCACAAGGGAAAAGACAAGACACAAGGAACAGCTAGGATACTCAGGAGGGCTAGAAGTGTCTGCGGGTCCCGTGGAAAGGTTTACCGTATGGTCACAGTACGATCTGGGACTGTCGTGGAGTTCAGGCAGGGTTCTTATAGGGAGGTGATTGCCGATGGTTTGCAGGTGTGCTGATGGGTGATAGTGAACAGGCGTGCTGCCGACTGGGGGCTGGGCGTGCCAGAGGGTTGGTTAGAGGGAGGGACCGTAACAAGTTTAACCCTCTAGTCCCCTACAGTAACAACTATGATACCACGTATTGTATCGTAATGCTCATGAGAAACTCCAACAGAAGCTTAAACCAACTGACGGTTGACCGCTCTCAGCAGCAGCTCCATCCCTGGCATATAACTGTCAGTGTCAGTCACTTTGATACCGTCGTAAAAAAAAACTATTTACGGTTGAGGAAACTTTGGCCAAGAACAGCAGGGAGACATTGTGCACTTCCTGATGCTTTAGTGTAACATTTATAACCTCTCAACATGACGCTGATTCACTGCTGCAGGAGCGCAGTCCTCCTGGCGTAGGAGGAGGAAGACACGGAGGCCCAATAACAACTCACTGGCAGGCTGCATCTCAGTTGTTTCAACTGTCTCCTTCCCTTGTCCTCATCTCCTTCCATGTCTCCTCATCTCTGTCTCTTCTCCATGTCTCCGTCTCTTCTCCATGTCTCCTTCCCTTCTCCTCGTCTCCTTCCCTTCTCCTCGTCTCCTTCCCTTCACCTCGTCTCCTTGTCTCCTCCCCTTCTCCTCGTCTCCTTCCCTTCTCCTTGTCTCCTTGTCTCCTTTCCTTTTCCATGTCATCTTCCCTTCTCCTCGTCTCCTTCCCTTCTCCTCGACTCCTTGTCTCCTTCCCTTCTCCTTTTCTCCTCGTCTCCTTTCCTTCAGCTGTAGTGATAGGAATGACCTGGACAGCTGAAATGAATGCCCTGGTGTCGGCCATGTTGCTTTTGACTTTGCTATGCTCTTAGATGACATCAGAAGAAGGAGAGGAGACGAGGAGATGAGGAGACGAAGCCACTTTAGATTATTAGGACACACCCCCACTGTAATGCTGCTCATCACCATTCTAAATTGGGTGGTTAAATGTGTGTTATTGATTGAGACTTGTTTGACCCTCAGGTCAAATATTTGACCCAGTCCTTGTGGGCCCCTGAGAAGCATAGCCCACCCAACCACATGGATCTGTTCAATATATTGAGTCAGACTTAACTGTTGGATGAAGGGTGAAACTGAACTCCCTGTGCGTGTGCGTGTGCGTGTGCGTGTGCGTGTGTGTGTGCGTGTGTGGTCCAGACAGGACAGTCGCGGTGGTGGGAGCAGGAGATCCCCATGGGGGAAGGAGTGATCCAGAAGGGAGAGCTGGTCACCCACAACCTGACGGAGCTCATCAAGCCCGAGGCCTACCTGGTGCGCCTCACCCCCATCACACGCTATGGTGAGGGAGACTCCACCGACAGGATCGTCAGATACAGCGGTGAGTGCATTCCGTATTCCAAACCATTCCATTTACCTTTCTATTCCGTTCAATTCCATTCCAGTCCACTGTTATCCATTCAGCGCAATCCATTCCATTCAAGCCGGTTAAAAGCTTTTGTCCATCGAATGTACATACAGAGTGTTGTCCCCAGCCTGTGGCTCGCTGGAACACAGAACCTTCTTTGTGTCCCTGCCCTTTGTTGGTTGTGTACCACACGTTGGTTCAGATGTTCAAGGTCCTTTATGAAAGAACAGATTGCACTCAGTCCATTTAATTTCTGTATTGTACAAACTGTACTTCATGATCGACAAACTCTGTGACTGGAATTTTGATAGAAAGCGTTAAACAACATATAGGTGAGAGCTTCAGCAGTTTCACAGCAAGAGCTACTTACAGGGTGTCATGTCCCGCTAGTATTTATATGGTAATAGGGACCCCTACTGGTTAAGAAAATACAATTAGATGGGTCATTTAGCAAATTTGACAGGACGTTCTTATTCACAGGGAGGAGGGTAGAGAGGAGAGGATGGATTGTCACGAGTTATTACAATGATTTAGGAGATTCAGGCAAAAATGAAAGCTAAAAATTGAACGCCTCATCTCGGTTGTCAAACTGTGAGAGTTGCCACTGCAGTTGTCGGCATGAAAGTACCGTCTGTCATCCATAAAATATGTCAGCGGAGACGTATGCGTCAAAGGATTTTTTTGAATGACATACAATTTTAATATCGTTAGTGGGCGGGATGTAATTGCTCAAATGTAATTGCTCAGAAGTAATTGCTCCTCCTTTCGGTACTCAATGTTTCATGTACTGTACTGAAACCTGATAGCAGGGGAGGCTGAAGTCGAAGGTAGAAATCAGAGGATGGGCAATTTCAAGCACGTTGTGTTTGACAACCGTACCTCATTCCATTCCCTTCATTGCAATGAGCTCCAATTTCCGCCTCTACCACCAGCCTCCGCTGCTGTACTTAGATTAGTCTGATCTTGACTCTAATCACATACAGTTTCTGTCTCAGCTCATCCTCTTTTGATGTGTCCTGGTACCAAGATGAAAAGAGGCCCAGTGAATGTACTGTCAATGTAAATGTCAGATCACCTGTTCATTCACTCCTCGCATGACTGGCCAACAAGCATGTAGCGCTACGGCATGAAGGCAGCTTGAGCCCCGCTGGAAGCCCCGCTGGAAGCCCCTTGAAATGCGCTAGAAGAGGAGGCGTGCCTTTGATATCATTCCTCATTCCCTTCCATGCATTACAACAAGCCCCGTCCTCCGATTTCTACCTCCACCAGCTTCCTCTGGTTTTTTACTTAATTGGTGTTTGAATAAGTGTGGTACTACACGTACTACATCTTTTTTTTACTACATCATGTCGCGTGAGATTCTTTCTTTCCAGTGCATTTACTCTAATACGAGTTGTAATGGCAGCAGTTATGACCGGGGGCAAAGGTCAGGCTGTGTTTGTTGAACAAGATTTAGCACAGCGGAGGTTCACACAAATTTGCGAGCAAAAATAGGTAAAATGGGATCACTCAGTCGTCTCATATTGTACAATAAAAGAGGATGTTAAACAAATCACACCCAGCAGTCGGCTCGGAATAGATCAGAGAGGAAATATTCCTCACGCGCAAAACACAGTGACACCAGTGACATGAGAGATCTTTTTTGCGAAACATATTTTTATTGGTTTTGACAACAAAGAAAACAAACAACATATTGACATTTAGGAATGTTATTTTCATATTTTCTGCCTGAGCAGCGGCAGAACTTGTGTGCTGTAGATTATTTAACAACCAATAGATGATTCCCACCAACTCAAGCTGTTAAATAAATACTTAATCTCCCATATGAGCTTCAACAATATAGGCCTGCACAGCCTTCTACCGTAATAGCCTTTCTTAATTGCTTTTCTGTTCGTTTGACTGCATGTTGCGGGGCTCTTGAGGAAATTATACTAAGCTCATTCAACGAGGCTGATTCTTCTCTGCCATTAGCTTTCACAGTATCTGCAACACCATTAGAAAATATTATTTATTATTTCAATTGTCTATCAACTGGCGATGAGCTTGAGTTGCTGTAATTACAGCGATGCAGTGCATGGAGAGAGGTTATGGGAGGTATAGGAATATAGAAAATGGAGCATTGAAGTAATTACATTTGTATTGATTTTTGACATGCATAACAAAAAAAATACAAGCGAATACACTATTGGAAAAACAGCACCTTCCCACTCCACCAGCCAAGTGTTCATTGTATGATGTTTATGATTGGATTCTTAGATTGTTGTTGTTTAGAGAAGGTAGTGAGTGGAGGCGAAATGAAGATGAAAGCGTCTTCTCTTCTGTCAGAGTGTGTTTCAGAGTGTGTAAAACAAGCTGAAAACAACCCGATCTGGGATTCGTGTTCTACGGACAAGAAGGTGTTGAGATGTATTGACTTTGTTCTATCAGATACGTGTGCTGTTGTAATGGTAGTTCCCTACTCCTACATACCTAACGGACTGACACATACATGTACCGTACCTGACTGTACTGTAGCCTTACATAGATGACTAGATCTTCAGCACGTATGACTCAGGGGAGGCTGGGTGGAGGTAGAAATCGGGGGACGGGCTCATTCATGGAATGGAATGAGGAATGGTATCAAACACGTGTGATTTCTACCTCCACCAGCCTCCCCTTGGTATGACCGGCAGCAATTGCCTAGAGATGTATGCTAACCGGATTCACACGTCCCAGATATGCGCAATCTGTAATGCAAACAACCACAAAGCGGAGTGCCGGGGCACTTTGTTGGTAAACAGCTGAGGGACGGGGCTGGAGGAACAGAACCACGCTCAATTTCATAGACAGGAGCGATGGATGCGAAGGACTGACCCTCCATGACTGAACATGACTTTACAAACAACAGAGAAAAAACAAGTTTGTCTTCTGATGGGGTGAGACAGTCATGTTCTCCAAGAATCAATGGCTATCTATAATGAATTCAAAAGTCCAACGATGGATGTGCCAATTACAGATTGCCCCTTTAACCCGGGTGACGGTTGTAGACTCTTAGCATGTATGACTGCGGGCGATCGCTTAGAAATGGATGAGGACCGGTTTCACGTGTCCCAGATACGTAGTGTACCATTTCATTTGAAGAGTGTAAGTGGTGGTGGCAGGGAGTACAACTCTCCTCTGGATAGCAGCCCTCAAGGCCTCAGGCTACGCTACGCTCTTCCCCTCTTCCTCGACACACAAGAGACCCTCTCTTCTCTCCTCTTCACTCATGTTGGTGTGTGCGTGTGTGTGTTGTGTCTCTCTGTGGAACTCTTGTCACAAACGGCTTTCGCGTGCGTGCGCGCGCGCGCGTGTGTGCGTGTGTGTGTTCACGCCGTAAATACCGTCCAGCAGCTGTTAGATTTCAAGAGGACAGGGACCATTTCTCTCCTAAAGCGGCTCTGCGGTTAATGTTGTTAGTTTAAAAAGTGAGGCTTGAACATAGGTGTTTGCATGTGCGTGCGTGCGCGCGCGTCAGCGGCACACTAAGCGTCGGCGCACGCTAAGACAAATGCGCGGACATTGTGTGTGTGTGTGTGTGCTTAATGACGTTGACTGAACGGTGTGCGTTTTTTAAGCCGTCGTGTTGGTCCTCGGCTGTGGCGACGGCAGCAGCGGTACTAATTGCGGTGTTGCAGCTCTCACGGTGCGCCCAGAAGCCTATCAATTAGAGGAACTCCTAATGCTGAGCATGTTGCCAAATACGCAACATCTGTTCCCCCTGCACCAAGACGACCTCCTCCTACTCACTCAATCGGTGGAACAGCTGGGTGGTTTAGCAGTGGGGAAATGTAACCTCCAATGCGTAATTGGCTTCTAGATTGCAGCTCGGGTCGAGAGAGGGAGAAAGGGAGAAGGGGAGAGAGAGGGGGGGGGGGGGGGGGGGGGGAAACGGGGAGAGAGAGAGGGGGAGGGAGGGAGAAGGGGAGAGAGCGGGGGGTAGAAACGGGGAGCGAGAGAGGGGGAGGGAGGGAGGGAGAGGGATAGCAGTGACAGAGGGTGAGAGAGAGAAGGGGGGAGAAAGAGAGAGAGAGAGAGAGAGAGAGAGAGGGAAAAAAAAACAGGCAAATCATGAACACCTGATGTGATTTACCACAAAAACACCCTCACCTCAGTCTGGCTCTGCGCTTGCCAAATTCCCGGTATAATTTAATGCATTCTGAAATGAGTTTTTGATATCTTAATGAATGATTTGAAATTAATGAATTGATGGTTTAGCGCCACAATGGAGTCCGTCTGCACATGGGTTTTAGTCCTGAATTCACAGCAGTGATTGTCTCTTCCTTGAACAGCTGGTGTTTTGCCTCTGATTATGCTCTAACATCCTGCTCATATCTGATATCGTGTCTTTATCCAATCGAACGCCACTGGCTGTTTATGAACTATAACTGAACCAAATGGTGCCATGTTCACTGCTGTGTGTGTGTGTGTGTGTGTGTGTGTGTGTGTGTGTGTGTGTGTGTGTGTGTGTGTGTGTGTGTGTGTGTGTGTGTGTGTGTGTGTGTGTGTGCGCGCACGACTC
>NC_139667.1:12418868-12428868 GCF_951799395.1 Argentina silus
GTGTGTGTGTGAGAGCGAGAGTAGCCAGTCCCCCAAAGTAAAGCCTCCTACAACTCTATTCACTCATTAAAACCAAACTTCTAAGCCATTAGAATAAACCACTTAATTGGTGACTCTCCTCAGGGACACATTTATCCAAGTGTTTTAAGGCATGTTACGATTGAGAGCGGCATAAATAATACATTACTTCAATTATATAAGGCATAAAGATGAAACGTGCCTCCCAGTTTTAGTCCCTCCATTGTTCTTCCTGAGTTCAAGTCGTCTGCTTTTGAATTCGACGGTACACATTTTCAATGAGATGAAACTCTCAGCGTCCAGACAGGCTTGTTTATGTTTTATGGACTATTTCAGTGTACATAGTTAAAACTCCCTACTTTCACGCAGGTCACAGAGAGGGCTACTGTGCACTTAGCTAGTTTTCACAAAACTCTCTTAATTACCACGACCCCAAGCTCCTACTCCCTAGAAACAACCCCTAGCTCCTACTCCCTAGGAACGACACCTAGCTCCTACTCCCTAGCACCTACTCCCTAGAAACAACCCCTAGCTCCTACTCCCTAGGAACAACCCCTAGCTCCTACTCCCTAGGAACAACCCCAAGCTCCTACTCCCTAGCTCCCTCCGCCTTGCTCTTTGATAGGCTAGGCGGGACGTTCTCCATCTTGCTTATAATAATTATATTATTATTATTAATTATTATAAATAATTATTATAGTAATCTGATGTGTTAAAATCTACACAAGTGTCTAGGGAATTCTGATGTCTGATTCTGGTGTTCATTGTAGTGGGCAACCATGAGAGAACATGGTTTTAGTCATGCTTTATACAGCTTGGTCCAGTCTGTGATGGTAGTTGTGTTTCTGGTTCTGACCCGCAGGTTTCTACATGTACATCGAGACGTCGCGACCTCGCCTGGAGGGAGACAAGGCGAGACTGCTTACCCCCTCCTTCAACGTGGCCTCTAAGAGCCCCTACGGGACTGTGACCGCTGCTCCCACATACTGCTTCGGTTTCTACTACCACATGTATGGGAAACACATAGGTAAGACTTGGACTATACTACCACATGTATGTTAAACACATAGGTAGGACTTGGGCTATACTACCACATGTATGTTAAACACATAGGTAGGACTTGGGCTATAGTAGCACATGTATGTTACACACATAGGTAGGACTTGGGCTAGCACATGCATAAGTAAGGTAACCAATGTATATATACAGTGCCTATAGAAAGTGTTCGCCCCAACTCAACCCACAACCCCCTTGAACAGATTTGAACAGATCACATTTTGATTGTCTTAGATTCTGGAGGATTTCATCATTTAGCTTCATAATTTACAATTCTCAATTGAACATCGTGTGTTGTATTGTTGTACTGTGATGAATGGCTTCTGCGCTTGCTTGATGAGAAATGCGCAAAACATTTTGCCAAGGGGGGGATTCATTTAAGTAAACAAATTAAATTAATCTACAAGGAGGAATTAGTAGACAGGGTACAATGATGATGCAAATGCTGTCTTTTGGTGGTAATCAGACAAATCTCTCTCAGCAAAAGAGAAAATATGTGTTTGAGTTGTGAAATGCACAGAGTACCAGCCAGCTACACATTAGCATGCAGTAGCATACATACCCACCTTCATTATTTCCCTGATGATTCAGACCCAGCTTCATTATTTCCCTGATGATTCAGATTCAGACTTAACAAGCGTTGCCCTGAACACCCACCTTTCTATCTCAACAAACATCTCATGAGTGCTCACATGGGTGCTCTAACCTGAACCAGGGAGAGGCTGGTGATGCCATTCCTCATTCTGTTCCATGCATAACAATGAGCCCGTCCTCCAATTTCTACCCCTACCACCAGCCATCCCCTGGTTCAGGTTACAGCACCCTTGTACGGAAATCACCCACCCCAGCAGAGGAAACCCACACCCACAAAAAGAGTGAAAAAAGAGGTTGGAGAGAGGAACCCTCTGAACCCCGCGTGCCCTCTGAACCCCGCACGTCTGGGATGGCACGCGCAGGCCATCACGCTGAGGCACCTGCATCAGACAGACACAGACAGGCACCGCAGTGCGCTGTCGTGTTCCTAGCGTGTTCCTGGCATGCTCCTGGCATGCTCCTGGCATGTTCCTGGCTGGCGTGTTGTAGATTCATTTAATTTGTTTACTTAAATTAATCCCCCCTTGGTTAAATGTAGCGTGCCTTTCTCTTAAAGCGAGCACAGACAGGCATTCATCCCATTACAACAATACAACACAGGATGTTCAATTGAGAATCGTAAATTATGAATCTAAATGATAAAATCCTGACAGACAGAGAGACAGGCGGACAGATGGATGGACGGGTGGACAGACAGACAGACAGACAGACAGACAGACAGACAGACAGACAGACAGTCGGTCTTGAGAGACGAGGGTGACCCTCACAGACACACTCACAACCACAGTTTTCTGCTTTAGTCTGCTTCTGACCAGAAAGTGTCATCCTCATCCAATCAGGCTTCAGCACCCGCCATGCTTCCTGTCCTCGCTCTCAATCAGAGGAGAGCATGGAGCATCAGAGGGGCGGGGTTCAGAGGGTTCCTCTCTCCAACCTCTTTTTTCACTCTTTTTGTATTTGTTTGATTGAATAGAAATACAGTGGATCGACAGGCAGGAATGATAGGAGAAGTGTCCGAAAAGTGGTGGGACAGGAGATTTGAACCCACCCACACAGACACAGGCAGACAGAATCCTACATACATGTATGTATGTGCTTAAAGGGATAGTTCCGGTTTTTAGATCCCATGTACACTGGTATGGCTAAATGCTACTGTAGCCCCAAAGCCAGCCAAAAAAAGAATGGAAATATGACTGAAAAAAGTGTCAAAGGTATCAAAAGTGGATGAGCCTACAACACTCAAAGTAAGTGGAAAATGAGGTCTAACATTGTAAACCTGAACTAGCCCTTTAAGGGAGGCAGCATTAACAGAGAAAACTAATAAAACAACCGTAAAGCAATACTTTGCTTCTCTGCTTTACCTGTCTGATCCTCAATCACTAAACTCACTCAACAGTCACTCAAGGCATGTATATTCACAAGCTGCTTGTTTGGTGCAGATGCAGACAACACTGTGCATGAGTGAGTAAGTGTTGGTGAGGGAATCTTAAGGCTCATTTTGAAGAAGTAATTTTTCAGGAGCCTCATGTTGTCATTTGATCATTCCAGTGAGTTCCACTTAAGGTTGTCCCCAGGGTAATGTGGCTCAGTGTAGCATGTCTCTGCTCCTCCACTTCAGAGCACTCTCTGTGGAGTCTTTCTCTCTCTCTCTCTCTCTCTCTCTCTCTCTCTCTCTCTGCCATCTCTCTCTCTCTCTCTCTCTCTCTCCCCCCCCTCTCTCTCTCTCTCTCTCCCCCTCTCTACCTGTCTCTCTCTGCCATCTCTCTCTCTCTCTCTCTCTCCCCCCCCACTCTCTCTCTCTCTCTCTCTCTCTCCCCCTCTCTACCTGTCTCTCTCTGCCATCTCTCTCTCTCTCTCCCCCCCCCCCCCTCTCTCTCTCTCTCTCTCTCTCTCTCTCTCTCTCTCCGCCATCTCCTCTGAGGCAAAACATATGAGATCTGACTCTCTGTTCTTGACAAATTGAATTATCTTGTCAAATGAATCCATTGTGATACACTCTAGCCTTCTCTCCCAGAGACAGCCAAACTCATGAAAGATGGATTCACATTTGCAGTAATTGGTTTACTTTCTTATAATCTTTGTAGAGGGTCATAAATAATGTGTTCTGCCATGACAAGGTCATATTTACAAAGATGATGATGATGATGATGATGATGATGATGTTCACACCAAAAATGATGACAATGAATGATGATAATGACGATGACGGTGATGATGATGATGGCGCTTGTTTCTCCGCCAGGGTCGCTGAACGTGTACCTGCGTCAGAAGAGCCAGACGGCCCCAGAGAGCTCGGCGTGGACCCTGGTGGGGAACCAAGGGGACCGGTGGAGGCAGGCCAAAGTCAACATCCACCCAACAGCATCCTTCCAGGTAGGCTTCTCCTCCTTCTGAGGAGAGGAACTGGGACACCCAGACACCAGCAGGCTGGTGTGGTCACAGAGTCAGACACTGTGTGGTCACATTCCATTTCACGCCTCACTGCCAAGTGAGGCCACACAGCCGACTAAATCGACACTTCCCTGAAGATCCGATGAAAATAGCACTTCATTAAAGGTACCCCTGGGATATGGCGTCACGCCCTGTGAAAACAGAGCAACGTTCATCAAAGACGTTGTCGTGAACAAGAACAAACGTGAGCGTCTCGTTTCACTGTCCCTCCGACGTCACATGGTAACATTCAGCACGCTCTATTCTCTAGTCCGTTTTTTTTCCGAAAGTCTTTGGCAGCGTCCCCACGCTCGTTTTTCTACGATGTCAAATCCCAGAGTCTGCCTGTAACTTGAAGCCTATAGGTATCATGCATCATGATGGTTATCAGTTACTATGATGATAGTGCATTATTATATATGATTATAATGCATTATTACCTGTTGGCTTTAGTGTTACCAAAACATTCATCAGGAGATAGTAGTGTGTGGTTGACATATGATCTATTGAATTGAGGAATAATTTTCCGTGGTCAAATGTGTTTTTCTCTGTTTCTGTCCCTCGTCCACGTAGTTGGTACTGGAGGGGGTCCGAGGCAGTGGTATCGAGGGGGATATCGCCATTGATGATGTCACCATCGAGGAGGGAGAATGTAAAGACCCTCCACCCAGTAACAGTAAGTGATTTATCTGACGCTGGGTCCCATGGCAACCAAGGATGTTTATAGTGTACATTATCAACGATCCGTGCAATGGAATGAGTGAAGGCCAGTGGAGGCTGTTGGAGGGAGAAATCGGAGCATGGGCTCATTCACACGTGTTTGATACCATTCCTCATTCTGTTCCATGCATGCATTCCAATTTCTACCTCCATTAGCCTCCCCTGGTAGAGGATTTATACTCAACTCAATTACTAAGTTAGAAAGTAATTACAAGGCAAATAATACATTACTGTGGAAAAACATTTTTGATACAATGTTCTTTCAAGTATAATTGTGTCGTTTCAGCAAATTAAGTGTAATCCAATATGTTGCCATTACTCCCAGTAATTACAATTGAAGAGCTATTAGAAACAGCTATTCTCAGCTATTTTAAACAGGTTAGTTTTGCAAAAGGTGCTTTGCTGCATCACACAATCTCTCAGGTTGTTTCTGGGCGTCCTTCCACATATCAGTGAAAGTGTATTTTAATGTGGATGAACAGCAGGAGAGGCTGGTGGAGGACGTCATCGGAGGACGGGCTCACAGTAATGTATGGAATAGAATGAGGACTGGTATGAAACACGTGTGTTTGATGCCATTCCTCATTCCATTCCATGAATTACAATGAACCCGTCCTCCAATTTCTACCTTCACCAGCCTCTGCTGATGAACACCTGCTATACGGTGTTACGCATCCCAGACACAGTCTCATTGACCTAATAAAGATATATTTGTTCCATAAAATGGCTCATTTTACCACACTCATTACTCACATCAAAGGATAACACGGTAATACATTTTAAATAACGTTAAAGATAACATTCAAAAATGTCCCCCTACATTTAAAGATGTCTGCCAGTTTAATCTAATTTGAGGCATTAGATGTTCTCTGACTGTACGATGCAGACAGTCTGCTCAGCATTCAAGGGTAAACAATGAGCCTGTACAACTACAACTGCCACAGGTGGAGTCTGTACAACTACAACTCCCATGAGCCTCATCATCTTCCTTCCTCCCCACAGATCTGAGGTCGCTGGCCTCGCCCACCACGCCCCATATATGGCAGTTGTGTGTCACCCTGACTTTGGTCTTGTTCGGCCATCAGAGGTGACCCCCCTCCCGCAGGAGACCCCTGGAGCCTGTGGACCCCCCATGGAAGAGCCTGCAGGCCTGGACTGTCCAACTGTCAACCCCCTCCTCAACTACCAAAGATTCACACAGACTGCAACGGACCGGAACCAATCCCGGAGAGCAGTGGCCGATACAGCATCAGCAGCCCAGCTCTGGTTCAGGGTGGGGCTTGGAGACTAACGGACAGCTTACTCAGCCAATCAGCCAGTCCGGATGTCTGACATAGAGAGACTGACACACAGACTGACCGGCATCTATGTGATTCATATGTCTGACATACAGTCTGTATGCACAGAGAGAGGTGAAAGGTGGAGACTCTGTCTGTCATAGACACAAGACTGTGTTGCTTTGTTTTGAAGTTGAAGCAGAGATGAGTGTGGGTGCCACGCGTGTGTGTGTGTGTGTGTGTGTGGCAGCTCAATAGGCGGAGGAGAGACTTGTTTCCGAGTAGATGATGTGTTTAGGGTATGAAGGGTCCATTTTTGTAAAGCACAAGGACACATATTTTGGTTCAATGAAGCATTTTCATAGTTCCTTCTTGTTGTTTTTCATGTTTAGTCCATGGTACCCAGGAGCATGACTCATACAACGGTTTATTACCTGGGTGTAAATCTGTGAAAAATGTTGTAAACAACAATAACAACAACAACTCACTCTGACCCGTAGCCACCCTCATGAATAAAGGAGAGCGTGTTTGTTAGCCCTGTGTGTCCCTGCTACAACGCTGAGGCCGCCTAAGGTTGGACTCATCACCATGTGGATAAACAAACAACAACAACAACAACACAATTTGCTTATTTTCTACCCCCGAGGCTGAACCCCATTCTCTGTGGGTCATAATAATATTCATATCTTTAACTCAATTTATTATCTTTATTCCTTTGTGTTTATCTCCTGATATATATTTATTTATTTGTTTTGGGGTTTTTTACATTTTGAGATTGTTGAAGGTTGGTTTAATTAAATGTGCATACAAATGAACTAGGTTGGCGTGTACTATACACAGTACTGGGTATACCCAGGGACTGAACTATGGTGTGTACTACTGTACGCTGACTCCTCCCCTGACTCCTCCTCTGACTCCTCCCCTGACTTCTCCCCTGACTCCTCCTCTCTGACTCCTCCTGATAGCTACTGGGAGAGACTCCTCTTCTGACTCCTACTCTGACTCCTCCTCTGACCCCTCCTTTGTGTTAGAACTCTGACTCCTCCTCTGACTCCCCCCCCCCGACCCCTCCCCGGTCTTCTCCTCTCTGACTGGGAAAAACTCCTTCTCTGTGTTACAACTCTGACTCCTCCTCTGACCCCTCCCCTGACTCTTCCTCTGACTCCTCCCCTGACTCCTCCCTTGTGACTCCTCCTGATAACTACTGGGAGAGACTCCTCCTCTGTGATAGAACTCTGACTCCTCCTGATACTGGGAGGGATGGAGAACTCAGAACCATCTGACGTACTGTAGGGGCCTGCCTCTGTCCCGCCCGCCCTTAACTCTCAGAATGTGATTTAATGAACACCGATGCGACACCTCGTCTCTCTTTCATTTCTTAGAGAGAGGGGTGAGATGAGGGATTATTGCTCTACTCCTCCCCTAAGTACTCCAGGCTTTATTAACAAAGGTAATTGCAATCCAGCCCTCTGCACGAAAGGTTAGCTTGCATCTTCATCTCTCTCTGTTACCCTTTTCACACTACTGAGCCAATCTAAGCTGAGCTGAGCTGAGCTGAGCTGTGCTTGCCTGGTTACACATCCACCATAGTTGCTGTAACAGTGCTGGAAAGGACAATGTGAAAAGAAAATATCAAAGCCAGGACAGTATGGTTGGGGTCAGCCTGGTCGTGTATAAAGCCCTTTTGGTTTCTTTTATCCACAGAAGCTTCTAGAAGGAAGCTGCTCTCTCTTTTGTTTCTTCTACCATGACCACTCACTGACATCAGTGTTACACATGGTGCTTCAGACTAGTCAGTGTGTGTTCTGATCCTATCCTCAGACAATGCATACCTTACATGGCTAGCATACCTTATCTTTAAGGACATACCTCTCTTTCTTTCCCTCTCTCTCTCTCTTTCTCTCTCTCTCTCTCACACACACTCTCTCGCTCTCTCTCTCTCTCTCTACTGCCAAGATTAACACTCCTTTCCATTACAAGTCATTGACTTGCCCTTTGGTTTCAGCATGGCCCTATAAAACACATAAATAGGGGCAAAAAAAGAGAGAAAAAACCTTGAATGTCAACACTCTCTATCTCCCTGCATGAGTTGCCCATTGATCATAATACTGTGCCCCATACAGAATTATGGCAGTCTTTTTTGAAGGTTACTTTACGAGCAGTACTGTTGAAAGAGCAGTTTTTGCATCTTCAACGTCCTATCTCCCAACAGCTATGGTCCACCAGGGCCACGTGGGATAGAGGCTGCTTCTCTCTGCCATCAAATCAAGTGCCTTCAGACTTAGTGAAAGATCATGTGATTTAGACTGTCATGATGGGGCTATTTATTACCATACAACATTTGCCCATTTAGGCACATTTTATAGAGAGAAACATGACTGGGATAAGCAACTCCTCAGTAAAGTGAATGGTTAACTCTGCATGGGGATGACATGGTGTCAGATGATGGGTATCTGAGTCCGAGTCTAGGCTCACTGTACTGTATGTTGATATTGACGAGAACTACTGTATGTCATGGCTTCTGAGTGAGACTGTGCTGGAATGGAAGCCAAGCTTTGTCATAAAGACTGGTCAGGAGTTCTAGAACCTGAGCTCTGTGGGCTCTAGAACCTGTCCTGTAGGCTCTAGAACCTAAGCTACAGGTTCTAGAACCTGTCCCTCTGGGCTCTAGAATCTGACCTGTGGGCTCTAGAACCTGAGCTATGGGCTCAAAAACCTGAGCTATGGGTTCTAGAACCTGTCCTGTGGGCTCTAGAACCTGAGCTTTGGGTTCTAGAACCTGAACTATGGGCTCTGACTAAAGACAACATGGAGCGAGGAAGACTTTTAAAGTTTCCTTCAGATGGACCTGGACTTCCTGAGAAAAGACACTTGTTGCCACGTCCAAGGACTGTAGAAGGAGGATCTTACAGGAGGGACTCTCACCACGGCTGGTATTGGACATGAAAGAGCTCTGTCAGCCAAGGGGATCCAACTGTCTGGGTTCTCGCAGAACTCTCAACCAATGGGATCTTAATATCTGGGTTCTCTCACAGACCTGTCAACCAATAGGATCCGACTGTTTGGGTTCTCTAACAGACCTATTTTAGTACTCATATGAGAGTGTAACTCTACTTTTACAGACCCTGTAAAGACCCTGGAACTACCTGAGACCATGCTTACCTTAACCAGCTGGTTTTTGAAAAATGTATTGTAAAATCACTCTTCTATTGTTCTTAAAGAGGTTGGGGAACGTTTTACATTTCCCTTATCCGTTTTTTTTCTTCTTTTCATTTGGTTTGTTTTCCTGGTTCCTTTTGCTTTACAGAGTTATTTAAAATAATAGAAGATTATAAGCAAATTAATTTGGTACAGACCCTGTTGAATAAGGTTCTACAAGAAACGATTTGTGAGTATTCATAAAAAAAGCACAAGATGACACAAAACCAAACTCAATTTTTCAAAATGTATTTAAGAAAAAACTATCAAGGTAAATAAAACTGCTATTTATCTTATGTTCAATAAGATTATTTCCAGTTGATATGTAAACCATAGCATGTGTGGTCGCTTTTTGAAATGAAAAAAATATAATGTTTCATCTTACAATTAGCTTTATACCTTCCGTACTCCGATGTCTCTGACAGTTTCTGATTGCATAATGTATCCACAATGTCTGCAAACATTAGCTATTCCTCTGTGACCACTTGTTTTTATTTCATAGGGACAGTAAAAAGTGACATTCTTCAGGCAAATTGCTCTCTACACACACACAGCCAAGTGGAACTAGACTTCAACTCTCTAGTGCTGCTGGTCCTCTCTATCATTATGCATCAGTACCACCAGCAAACTGATTTTGTTTGAGAAATTTCATTGCTTTTTAATGTATGTTGATTTTCTCCCCCTAGGCTACCATTTTGACGTCAATG